>NC_092284.1:823705-933705 GCF_036320965.1 Panulirus ornatus
GTAATGATGGGGTAAACATGTATGTAATGATGGGGTAAACATGTATGTAATGATGGGGTAAACATGTGTAATGATGGGGTAAACATGTATGTAATGATGGGGTAAACATGCATGTAATGATGGGGTAAACATGTGTAATGATGGGGTAAACATGTATGTAATGATGGGGTAAACATGTATGTAATGATGGGGTAAACATGTATGTAATGATGGGGTAAACATGTGTAATGATGGGGTAAACATGTATGTAATGATGGGGTAAACATGCATGTAATGATGGGGTAAACATGTGTAATGATGGGGTAAACATGTGTAATGATGGGGTAAACATGTATGTAATGATGGGGTAAACATGTATGTAATGATGGGGTAAACATGTGTAATGATGGGGTAAACATGTGTAATGATGGGGTAAACATGCATGTAATGATGGGGTAAACATGTGTAATGATGGGGTAAACATGTGTAATGATGGGGTAAACATGTATGTAATGATGGGGTAAACATGCATGTTATGATAGGGTAAACATGTGTAATGATGGGGTAAACATGACTATATTAAATTCACGTCTAGCGTCGCTATTTACCAATACTTTCAGTCTACGTTTGTAAAATAATTTTGCATAAACAATTCACAGGACTGTCGTCACAACCTGAGTTGTAAATCATAACTAATATTACAACAATAAAGTAAATAACAACAGGAAAGTTGTGAAGTTTTACCACGATCCGCCAGGGGTCAGGTAGCGCCACCACTGTACTGTGGGGGTTTACTTAACTAATAATATATCTGGAACTACTTTATCTATCGTTAAATAGTCTATCATCACCCCATACAACCTATTATCTACTCCGTCCTTCCTTCACTACCTTCTTCTACCATTATCTACTCCGTCCTTCCTTCACTACCTTCTTCTACCATTATCTACTCCGTCCTTCCTTCACTACCTTCTTCTACCATTATCTACTCCGTCCTTCCTTCACTACCTTCTTCTACCATTATCTACTCCGTCCTTCCTTCACTACCTTCTTCTGCCATTATCTACTCCGTCCTTCCTTCACTACCTTCTTCTACCATTATCTACTCCGTCCTTCCTTCCAGGTCAAAGGTCAAATTTTCTAATCATCTGTTAGTGTGAACTGATAACGAAATACAAATGCGTATCAAATGAGAAATATATATATATATATATATATATATATATATATATATATATATATATATATATATATATATATATATATATATATTTTTTTTTTCTTTTAAACTATTCGCCATTTCCCGCGTTAGCTAGGCAGCGTTAAGAACAGAGGACTGGGCCTTTGAGGGAATATCCTCACCTGGCTCCCTTCTCTGTTCCTTCCTTTGGAAAATTAAAATAAAAATAAACGAGAGGGGAGGATTTCCAGCCCCCCGCTCCCTCCCCTTTTAGTCACCTTCTACGACACGCAGGGAATACGTGGCAAGTATTCTTAATCCCCTATATATATATATATATATATATATATATATATATATATATATATATATATATATATATATATTTTAATTTTCCAAAAGAAGGAACAGAGAAGGGAGCCAGGTGAGGATATTCCCTCAAAGGCCCAGTCCTCTGTTCTTAACGCTACCTCGCTAACGTGGGAAATGGCGAATAGTATGAAATATATATATATATAAATCAAATTTTCTGAAGTTTCTCTTTAATTTCTCTTCCCAATTCTCACATTCTTCTGGTGTGTGGTGAAGATAAATGCATTATACCAAACATTACATTAATTCATTATTTTTCTCTTCTTCTCCACCAGTTGTATCAATATGTGGCCAGTCATGGCCGGGGCCACACTATATGTGGCCAGTCATGGCTGGGGCACACTATATGTGGCCAGTCATGGCTGGGCCAGACTATATGTGGCCAGTCATGGCCGGGGCCACACTATATGTGGCCAGTCATGGCCGGGGCCACACTATATGTGGCCAGTCATGGCCGGGTCCACACTATATGTGGCCAGTCATGGCCGGGGCCACACTATATGTGGCCAGTCATGGCCGGGTCCACACTATATGTGGCCAGTCATGGCCGGGGCCACACTATATGTGGCCAGTCATGGCCGGGGCCACACTATATGTGGCCAGTCATGGCCGGGCCCACACTATATGTGGCCAGTCATGGCCGGGCCCACACTATATGTGGCCAGTCATGGCCGGGGGCACACTATATGTGGCCAGTCATGGCTGGGGGCACACTATATGTGGCCAGTCATGGCCGAGGCCACACTATATGTGGCCAGTCATGGCCGGGCCACACTATATGTGGCCAGTCATGGCTGGGGGGGGGGCGTATCATGCAATGTTGTGAACATATGTGGCATGTTGTGGTGGCTGGCTGGGTTGTTGTCAGCATGTGAGGTTGTATGTGTGTGTCAACATGGCCAGTTCTTGGTGTCAAGTAATGTCCACATGTAAACATTACGTTTTCTTCCTTGTTGGTATTCATCTCGTGCGCACCGAGAGGCTCACTTGTCTTCATCATTTATTTGACTTGTAGATGTATAACCTGTAGATGTATAACCACTACATACAACTTGTAATGACTGGTCTACACTGTTCACACACCTCACTAGGGTAGGTAGGTGGGCAACCCTCGTCTCTTCTTCCCTCATAATATTGTTTTCCTGCCGTTAGCTGCCATGTGCTGACCTCCAGCAAATACATCATTGTATGAGCTAATGTATGAACTACAGTAATGATTGGACAACGACTTTTATGCTTTCTAAAATGACGGAAGAAAAACATAGGAATTGAACACGAGACATTTAAATGGACAGATGTTCCTGGATATTTTTCTTTCGTCTACGTTCACTTTGTTGAATAAATAAAATTAATTTCTTTAGTACGTGACTGAGGGTTGTAGAATACAATTATCTGAGGTTCATGTTTAACCATGTCTCTCTGGAGGGCTAAGGAAAACCTGGATCTTCTCTGCTTGTGTTGACCATAAAATTTCACCAGATAACATGACATACATCTGTACACAATATGGTCAAACAATGTATTTACCTGTTGGTTCTACAACCCAGTTGTAGGAGAAAGTAACCAGCCATTATCCTCTCACTAACAACTATATTAACAACACCTGTTTAGTGTTTTATCGTGAAATCATCAAAGTTTATACACACGTTCAAAATTTATTAAAACTAATTAACTATTGGTCATTCAATCTATGAAACCATATTGCTTCCATGTTGACATTAAACTTATCATTGCTACAAGTTATATATTGTCAACATACACTTTATAAACTTATATTTTACAAATTTCTAAATAATTGTCAAATCATGTGGCCAATTAGACAGATTTAATTAAGGCATCGTATTATGCCATATACATCTGAAGTTATTAATTATAATATGTAATTATATTATCATTACTTACGTGTTCTTATTATCACATAAATTATATGTTTTGTAAGCAGTATGTACGACAGGCACAGACTGAATGAGTATAAATAGAAAATTATTAATAACTTCCACACAACTTTTTAAGCCAGAAGAAGTTACTTGACCTATAATAAAAGATAAGTTTTGTGTATATAATATATTCATTAACTTTAAATGCCACATGTAAGAGTTAGTGTGGACGAGTCTGCTGTCTTCGTAACCAATAATGTTTGGTATTATTTTAAACGTTTTACTTTATATTGACAAGCTGTTGTAAATTTGAGGTGAAGGAGGTGTTTGTGGCGTGAATGTGTGGTGTTGCCTCCATTGTTGAATGTCAACACTGGTTTAGGATGGCACCAGCTGTTTATTTACGACCATAAAACAGTTTTATGGTTGTTATTATTTATGATAAACCAAGCCTGGCTACCCTGAGCTGGGTTAGGTGTGTAAACCAGCGGCCATGTGCCTCACACACACACTGATGAAGTGTTCCAAACTGAACCATAACCATTTTAGGGAAACTAGAATATTAATAGAAATTTATTCGATCTTGCTTCTCACTTCCTGACATGAAAACAGAAGTTGATCCATTGGTAACCACAAGGTTCCTCGCCTCCTGTATTGTAACCTTCATGGTCACATTACATGCATGAAACTTGGAGGGATTTATATAGAGGGATTTATATAGAATGTTGACTACCAACCTAACCAAGGGTCAGCTGTAGTAGATATGATGGTGCATGACGCAGTCTCTCCCTCATACAAATCTATATAAACCGAGAAATGTGTAGCAGATATGATGGTGCATGACGCAGTCTCTCACTCATACAAATCTATATAAACCGAGAAATGTAACATGACATCAGGGTAGGTTAGCGACTACGTATAGCAGTATCGCAAGTCTTGACGTATAGCAGGATCGCAAGTCTTGACGTATAGCAGGATCGCAAGTCTTGACGTATAGCAGGATCGCAAGTCTTGAAGTATAGCAGGATCGCAAGTCTTGAAGTATAGCAGGATCGCAAGTCTTGAAGTATAGCAGGATCGCAAGTCTTGACGTATAGCAGGATCGCAAGTCTTGACGTATAGCAGGATCGCAAGTCTTGAAGTATGGCAGGATCGCAAGTCTTGACGTATAGCAGGATCGCAAGTCTTGAAGTATAGCAGGATCGCAAGTCTTGAAGTATAGCAGGATCGCAAGTCTTGAAGTATAGCAGGATCGCAAGTCTTGAAGTATAGCAGGATCGCAAGTCGTGAAGTATAGCAGGATCGCAAGTCTTGACGTATAGCAGGATCGCAAGTCTTGACGTATAGCAGGATCGCAAGTCTTGACGTATAGCAGGATCGCAAGTCTTGACGTATAGCAGCGTCGCAAGTCTTAACGTATAGCAGGATCGCAAGTCTTGACGTATAGCAGGATCGCAAGTCTTGACGTATAGCAGCGTCGCAAGTCTTAACGTATAGCAGGATTGCGTGTTGTAATACAATTAACAATTAACTATATAAGAAAATGTCAGAAATATGATTGGCTGTAGAACTGGTGGTTTCTCGCCTCCTCCTGTTGTTCTTGTACTTTAATTTGTCTATTTCATCATGGCATGTCTTTGTTGTTTAATGAGGTAGTTAACTACCATCGATTGTTTGGTGGGAATTACAGGCATCCTTGTATGAACGTTTAGTACCGAGTTTACAAGATTGTCCAACAATGTTACGTGTTGTCACACACACACACACACCTCAGAGACCGCTAGTTTACAATGGTTGACCTGTAATGAGCCAGTAATAATGTTCCTGATTTTTTTTAAATGCCAGCGAGTGCGTGACCCATAATAATACCCGCTTCGCCTGTCACAATTTTCCTAGTAATGGAAAGTCTCCACTTAACAACCCATTCAACTTTGACGTCGTTTATGTTTGTAAACAAAAAAGTTAAGAGGTTGTGCGCTTCTGTGGTGCAGTGTTTGGCGTTGCTGACCATGAATCACGTTCATGTGCCTGCCCTGGTTCGAATCCAGGACAAGGCAGTAGGCCCACACCCAACCTAAGTGTTGACCCTCCCCTCAGGTCTCATTATAATCAAAACAAGTGACGATTTATTATTAAGTTTTGTCATCTAATTATGATGGAACAGTGCACTAACGAGGTCTAATTAAGTCTACCATCTGCCAGACGGCAGACTGGCTGAACCACAATGTGAAATGGTCGTGTGGGTCGTCACTGGGCTACACTATGACGTGTGGCTTGGCTTCTGAATATGAATAATGACGTAAATATTGAGAGTTTCTTGAGAACTGTAGATATTAAGGTCAAACATAGGAAATAAACTGAGCAACAGTTGGGTTATACGAGATGTAAACAAATACGACAATATGAAATGACCTTAGACAACAATGACGTAAATAGTGTGTGTATTTGAAAGAAAACGTAATAGGTGCTGATCCCCTCCCTAGTAATGTATTACGTAGCCACTGATAGTTACAACACAGACGTAATGACCGTTGGGTTTAACAGCCCTCCTCATGGGTCAGTCAGGTCAAGGGCCACGACCAGCGTAGGTAAGGGTCGTTCACAAGGGTAGTTACAGAATGCACGGGTTTTACCGTTAAGACCTGTAGTGTACACTTGACTGGTTCTGGGTCAGGGAAGTTAAGTGTCAACATTTCCGCATCTAGTTTTAGCTTGGTTATTTTTTCCCTCACCATCACCAGCAGCAGCAGCAGCAGGAGCGGGGCCTAGTCTGGGGTGAGACATTTCTCCTTCATCCTGCACAAAAACGAGTTTCCCGGCACGGCCCCGGGCCAAGATGGCCACACCAGCGAACTCGACCATCTGTCAGTCATGGAGGAAATCATTTTCGGTTTTAAATTGTAAAAGAAAAAAAAAATGCATTTGATATGGAAAATAGTTGCATCCTTTCCTTACATGCCGACACAAAGAGGTTTTCTATGTAACAAGAGACAGAAGTCGATCGATTTTTACAGGAAACGAGTCAAGAAAATACTTAAATGACGAATACTTGTGGAAAATAATGATATTAAAGACTTTGATTTATCTTAAAGATTATTTTCATAATTGTTGCTCAGAGAATATTGGAACCGTCCGGTGATGACGAGTAATACAGTGAAAAGAGAAAGTCAAGAAGAAAATAAGAGTGGGAGGCAACTGAACATACCAGAGAGAGAAAGAAAACGGGAATGGGGTATGGTAGATGTCCTTCACGAGTTGGGAGAAGACGAAAGTTCTAGTAAGATGAGAACGGGTCAAGTTGAGGATGGATTGTGGTGACCGACTGGAAAAATGTGAGGCGGGTGGTCACTTGATGGGCTAACAAACACACCGGAAGACTGACCCAGACGGAGAGAGAGAGAGAGAGAGAGAGAGAGAGAGAGAGAGAGAGGTCAACCTAGTGACCCACATGGTTGGGTCACCGGATGTTGCTTCATCCAACACCTGATCTAAGGCTAGGCCAGCCCTACCATCACTCAATATATAAACTGAGAAAAAAGTTTCAATATAAACATTTGTATACATATTTTCTTGTCACGTCGGTGATATATAGCTATACATGTGATGGTTGACGAGGTGAATTTCATCTACAACCAGTGTTGTTGATGTAAACATACATCAGACTTGCCACTTCCGTTCTAAGTCGAATCTACAATGGCTCAGATTCTGATATATATATTGAACCTTTATATTTTCCATCACAAATCAAAAATTCTCAAACAGAAACTCGATCGTGTTGAGTATGAATATCATCCATGTTATGACTAGTGTGAGAACTGTGTCTTACGAATCTATCATGGGAGATATTCCTCTAGTGAAAGTATTACAATCGTTCTAAATAAAGTTTGGGAGTTGTGTGTGTGTGTGTGTGTGTGTGTGTGTGTGTGTGTGTGTGTGTGTGTGTGTGTGTGTGTGTGACGCAGGAGCTAACCTTTCTCGTGGAGGAGGAGACGGGGGGAATGTTGGCCCAGCTCATGTTGGTGGACCCACCCAACCACGGTGCCACAACGCGGCCACACACACACACACATTTTTTTTTCCCCGCTATAGAGCGCGAGACTCCCTAACTGCGCATTACGACTCGTTTCTGGCATAGTTCACCTCTATCATCAGACGCCATCTCGCGGATGCGCCAATTTCCCGCGCAAAAACAAAAAAAGTGTGATGGCGTCGCCCTGCCAGCGGGGAGGACCTCCACACACCTCGCTGAACCGTCCACCAACTTGTAGTCGCCACTGTGTGTCTGTGTCACCTTCCTCATTCTTCTCTTTGGTCAATAAAGCTAAAAAAAACAAAAGCGTTACCCCAAAAAAAACCGGATTGGTACCGAAATTTTTGCGATGCTTCATGTAGACAGGAACATTTCATACGTGCACGCACGGACACACACATCCGGCTATCGTCCTACTGACCGTGAAATAAACCATCACGTAACTAAATATAAATGGAGGAGATGGAGGGCGTGTTGGTTGGTGGGGCGCCGGCTACTTTCCCCTTCACTCACCAGCGGTGGTGGCGGTCCAGCTGTGTTTGTAAACATAGTCACGTGGCCGAGGTAGGCTTGACCGTGTGGTTGGCCAGCTGACCTCCTGCACTGACCCACCCTCGGGGCAACTTTATAGTGTATATAGATCTTGATAATGTATATGGGAGATTTAGATGGACGCGGAGGTATAATGACGTCCTGTTTGTGGTGAGGAATGTGGGCCAAGCGTACATCACGACCCTAATCTGTGCCGATGACGTAACACAACGACTACAACGGCGAGCGAGGGAATAATTTCCTGGTATTGACAGGTACGGCGGCACGTCGGGCTGAGTTCCGTCATGGAGGCTTCCCCAAGTTCCCGTCGACGCTGGAGGTGGCGGGGTCTGAGCCACCTAGCCAGCACCAGCAGCGGGACAGTGGCAAAGTGGCCACAAAGATGCATCACTCGTGTGGACGGGTCGTTACGCCCAGGATCGTGGGTGGGGCTGCTGCCTCCTACGGGGCCAACCCATGGCAGGTAATTATCATAACTGGTCAATACAACCGTTAACACACACAGCAAAACCACGAGACACAAACATAACCCACATAATACTTCCTCTAATACCCGCCAGGACCCCTCACCTCCCACTGATGTTCGTCAGAACTGTACAAGACCAACCACAGCTCATCAACACCCACGAAACCCCCCTCAGAACCAGCAGGTGTCCACCAAACACTTCATAGAATCAACCAGATCACTTCCCTCCCCACTGAATCCCTAAACATATACCTGAACCAGCCTCATCCCTAGTTAGGGTCACATATCATGGCTCATCAGACAAATCAAGTATCCATTCATATCACACAGTATGACCCTGCCTCTCATCACCACCTCGCACAACCCTTGGACCACCTGACACCAACCAGCATCTTAACCTCCATCATTACTTGCCACCAGAACCCTCATTTCACTAGAACCCCACAGTTCTGACTAGCTGTTGTGTGCACGAACTTGTCATCATAAGGCAGGTCCCAAGTAAAGCCATGGGTATATGAGTGTCGTCTTCTCCAGGTAGAGATAGAGATGTACAAGCGAGATGAAGGCTTCTCTCATCACTGTGGTGGCGCCATTATCTCAGACAACCACGTCCTCACCGCAGCCCACTGTCTACAGCGGCCTGGCCTTTCCCGACATGACTACAGACTCAAGGTACGTCTTCTTTCTACCACCATAACTACTGACGTATGGTCACCATCATTACATCTACAGCTTCAAGGTCATTCTATCTCTAACATTACACATACTGTTTCAAGTTGTCTCTCTCTACTTCGACATCTACTACCTCAGTCTCTACCACTACAACTACAACTACTGATTCCAATCCCTAAAAATCTTCTGATCTCATATTACAGCAAATATGCAAATTCTTCTGTATTACTAATTTATGATATAATCCTTCTCTGGATTATAATTGAGATGTACCTGTGTTATGGTGCTGTCTTGTGTCCTATCTCTTATGGTGCTGATATCTTAGTTTTCATGTGTTGTTTTATGCTGCTGTAATGTTCTAGTACTGATATGCTACTTTTCCCTGCTTGTTGTCCTAAAGTTCTTCCAGTTTGTGTTGATCCTCTGTATTGGCATTATATCTTGTTCTATTTTATCAACAATAAGTATTCTGTTTCTGTCACTTTCACAAGGTGCCATATGATCTTATTACTTTTTTTTTAACATTACTACAATTCTACTAGATTTCTTCCAGTACAAAAAAATAAGATAAAACATTTGTGTATTAAAACGTACAGAGTGAGTGGCTATGGTATGCTCTTCCGAAGTGATGTTTACGATGGTTGAACTTTTATCGTTGTCTGTCCTGCATGTGGGAGGCAACAGATGCCTGTAGTTACGAGAATGGTCAGAGTGGCAATTGTAACTTACTGAGCTTGAGACACTTGTCTTTGTTGTCTCATACTCTAGGTCAGGCTCTGAGGAGCATTTTGGTGCCCAGAGCCAAAGTTGGCAATTCAAGGGAGAATAAAGCATGGGTGTGTCCAATTAGAAGGGGTTGCAGAAATGATGAATGTGTAGACCCTATGTAAATTCTTTTGGTCAATTTAATCCTTTGTAGGCTAAGAATGCCATACAAGGAGCTGCATATTTCTGTTGTGTCTCTGTAAAGATATTTATTCAGTGTATCCATTGTCTTCCTTATGAAGGGTGAGCCTCTTTACTAATTATGCGGTCAGTGGGTTGAGTTCGTCTTATTCATCAATTGATACTCACCACTACTAACCGAACATACTCAGGAACAGGTATTCTTGAGCGCACGGCCCATTGCCTGTGGTTCAGACTGTCACTGTTGAAAGTGACTGCTTGACCGAGCATTTGGTAGTATAAAAGCAAGTGTCATTGCATGGTACTGAGTGTATGACACAAAGTGGATGTGAGGATAGGGTATGTGAGGTATAGTGATGACTATTATCATTACCATCTTGACAACATGCAAATGATACCTTTGTTTCCTACAGGTTGGGGACCACAACTTGGGCCAGCAGGATCAGGATGAGCAAATGTTTGAGATTGAGGACTGGACCATGCATCCCTTCTTCGCAGTAGGTGAGTGGTGGGGAACTGGGTAGACTGGATCCCCAACGGGGTGAGGCAGCACTGAAAAAACTATATCTATTATGATCCTTTAGAACTCCAAAACTATGCATTATATAAGAGTTTACAAAAGTACCCAATGGCTCAGTAAGTAGATCACTTCTCGACAATAGTAGGGTTGTGAATTTTAAACTCTTGAATAGTTATATTTCTTAGAAAAAATATATTATTAGAGGTTATGTTTGGTCTCGTACCCTGGTCATGAAACATCTTCCTCAAACCCATTTTAAAGCTGAGTATTAATCAAAGTGAAATCTCAGTTTCATCACTGTAGAGTACAGGAAACTAAGTGGAAAAGCATTCTGTTGACTGGAGGAGTGTGTGAGAGGGTAACACAGGTGTTGGAGACTTTGTATTACATCGTGAAGAAGGTGCTGAACAGACTGGAACAAGAAATGCTGTGTAATTCAACTTTACATGACTAATGAATCTGTGCTAATGTTAGAATTTCTACTGTGTCCCTCATGCATTAGGTGAAAAGACCCTACTGTTAAGATGTTTAATGAAATTGTTTTCAGTTCTCGTTCAGAAAGAAAACTTAATCAAGTTGATGCGATTTTAACATCCAAAAATATCTCCATTTTGTGTGCTGACTAATGTCAGTTTGATTCATCACAAAGGATTTAACCGACAACATCTCTCTTGCAGGTGGGGCCTATAACAACGATGTGGCTGTGGTCAAGGTGAAGGCTCAGCGAGGCAAGGGCTTCCAAATGTCGAGGTTTGTGTCACCTGCCTGCCTACCCTCTCCTGGTACTTCCTACACCCCAGGCACCAAGTGTCAGGTGTCAGGCTGGGGCCTTACTGACCGTGAGTATCAGCTTTCTTAATGCTTATTCAAAACTGCTATCTTTTCCTCACACTCTATTTAATTGTATACCACTACTTCAAGTTCCTCGATCACTTCTAATTCATAAACATAGCATACCTACCTCATATATTACACTCATGACCTAATCTCCAACTCATGTTCTGATCTTTTTTTCAACCCTATATTTATTTCTTTTTACTTAGACCTACTTCATACTCTTGTCTCGCCCCCATTCATATGTATTCCTGTTCAGAATCTACCTTATTTCCTCATGTTCCAATCTTTTTCTAGCCATTAAACAAACAAGTTCTATGATGAGTGCTATACATTACTCTGTCAATGGCAAAACCTGTTGAAAGCACTGATGTTTTAATCTTCTATCTCCTCATGAACTTTCTCTACTTTCCAATAAATGTTCTGGTCTCTTGTATCTTCATGTTCCTAGCTTTAGCCTTTATAATATGATCCTATCTCTTGTCTACACATGCTCCAATATGTCATTTTAATCCGTTTTTGTAACACTACCTCTGATTAATGTCCATACATCTTTAGCTTTCCTTGGTTTACACATTTATTCCTTAAAAAGATACTAAATACCTCCATACATAGCCACCTCTCAATGTGAGTGCTTCATGCAATCCCTACGTAAAGGTAAAATCTCCTTCTAGGTACTCTTATGTATGTAAGTAGGTAGGTACTCCTCCAGACAAATTGTGTGTGTCCACTTCTCAAAAGTACACTCACACACCCGTATATATCTCTTTCACTCAAGGAAATTCACCTGCTCCTCCACAGGTATACATATGCAACTTCTTCTTAAGTATGCAAACAGTTACCCCTGAAGAACATGCCTCAATCTGCTCATTAGTAAATTACTGTAACTAGCTTCTCCTTCCACAGCTGACAACTACTATTCAAAGTCGCAGGTGCTCCACAGCACTGAGGTCATCCTTTTATCCGACAGCGAGTGCAAGGAGCTCCATGGCTCCCGTGGCTATGCCCCAGGCATGATCTGTGCTGGCCACTTAGATGGGAAGAGGGATGCATGCAATGGGGACTCAGGGGGTCCTCTTGCCTGTAATATCAATGGTGAGTTTGAACTTTCTGGAGTTTAAATGTGAAATTGGGAGCTCATCTTAATGGCATTTGTGTCTGTAAAGCCAATCAGAAAAATGAACATCTCCCTAAGGGTCAAACATCCTTCCTGACAGTTTAATGCTCATAAAATCTATAATCGTTATCAAAACTCTAAAATGTGAGGCAAAATAGTTTTTTATGGTAAAGTCATTTCTGAAAAAAGAAATGCCATTTAATTGTCTGTAGGTATAAAAATCCATTATTATTTCAATGGTATCAATGACCTTTATGTGAAATGTGGCATACGATGAAGCTTGTCAGATAAAAATCTTTCTACTTTTTTCATACATCTTTGCATTTCCCACATTAACGAGGTAGCATTAAGAACAGAGAACTGGGCCTCAGAGGGAATATCCTCCCTTGGCCCCCTTCTCTGTTCCTTCTTTTGGAAAACTAGAAAAATGTTTTACTATTCTCATACTCTGATTTATGCACAACAGGAACGTACATGCTGCTTGGGCTGGTGTCCTGGGGTAAAAGTTGTGGCAAGCCACGTCAGCCGGGAGTCTACACTCACATCCAGCATTACCTGGACTGGATCCAAAGCGTGCTCTAAACTTGAGGGAGCAATCGACATATTCACAACTACGTGTATTGATTCTACAGAGCTTTGCAGACCCAAGAGGAGCTACAAGCAAATCCTCAAGTGGGTAACACTGGTCAACCAACACTGGGAAAGATGCAAATGGACGAGTACCACACAGGACCTCCATAGACACCACAACTGCTACAAGATCAGAATTAAAAAAGCTCAAGAAAATAACTCCAGAACTTTCTGATGAAAACAAACATCAGAAAAAAAGAATGTTACATTTACAAGAAGAAATATTACTTCCAGTAAAGCATTTTGCTGTTGTTATAAAAAAATTGAGAAATTTTTTAGGACTTTGAAGTACAAATTTCTTTTTCTTGCAGTCTTTAGTACCTAAAAGGGTATGAAGCTAAGACTGCACAAAGATCTTTCCTGATTAGTTGGTAATACTTTACACAAAGAAGTGAACATTAAAATGAACTGATATGTTCACATCATGACTGCACATGACCCATGCGCCATGCCCCTGATATGTGGCAATAACACAGACAAATGTTTAATCGAAGACAAGTTACATCACTCTCAAAACAATATAATGCCCCAGGTCTCATTGCTACACGAATGCCAAAAGCAAAATGAGTACTTAAAAAAAAAAAAAGATTGAAAAGTATTTTGAAGCTGGCATAATAAGTTTTATTCCTACTGTCAAAGCAGTCATGTCCTAACTTCTGTCTCATTACAATGAGCTAGAATACTTTTCCTCTATGAAGCATGAGTGTTAGTCTCAGTTTTCCTTCACACAAGACTTAGCATAAATTCTGTGAACTGGGGTAAGAATACCAATAGCCTCTTGGTAATTTCAAGAAAATGTTTACATGTGGTGGGAATGGTTTTGAATTCCTGAACTGAGTGAGTGAAGAACTTGATGTATGAATGTAGATTGTATGCACACCTGTCTGTGCACTATGTGTACAGATATTCCCACAGTGGTATAGTTGATGTTCATAATATATACATGTTGTTTATATGTTATATATAATATATTTATTCTTTTTTAATCAGCATTTTAATATTTATGTACGTAGAATTTTGTGAGATGCAAGGCCAAACTTCACTTTTGGATGTTCTACACAGATCATCCTGCTTCAAGTTGCAGGAACTGGTGTATTTGGTGTAAATATGTATTTCTAAGAAGCTGTGACAGAACACCCAGCAATGGGTCATCATGCTTTAAGCCCTTAAAGGTAACCAGTAGCAATCTTCAACTGTAATAACTAAGGACAAACATTGCATTTCACAACATTCATGATATTGGTTGAGATGAAACAATTCCGGGCATTTGTAATTGAGCCATATCAGACCAGATTTACCCTAACGTGTACGTCAGTCATCCCTGTAACATAGATGTTTTTATATCAAATCTGTGATTAGACAAGTTGTATTTGAAAATGCTTGATTGAATGGGTCATTCACATCCGATCTGCTGTTATAATCTTACATATAGGAATGATGAAAGAACTGCATATACTGTCATCATAACCAGAAATGTCAATTACAGCTGGGCACATTCCTGTTTGGTTTTTCCTTGACACATCAAATTAGATGTGAATCTCCCATTCATACAAAAAATTTTCCAAATGTTTCTTTTCTTTAGCTAGTTAAATTATGTGAAGTAAATCAAATGCTATATTTGTTATGTCCTGTTGCATTTTTCAAATAAATTTATGTATTTTTTTATAAAGACATGAGATGTCACTACTTAAACAAGTTGTAGGTGCATGTTTTGCCTGTGAACACCTAGTCAAAGTATTAAAAGTCTTTCAATAATTTATCCTCATATTGTTATTGTCACCTGTGTCTTATTATCTATTACTTCATGATTCATAGCAAACATGCTGGAAGTCTACATTACAATTCTACATCACAAACACCAGTTGCTGGGGAGAAATACTGCAGGACTGATTGATAATACAGAACTATTTGCTACATTAACAGCTAATACTGTAGGAATGCATATCTTGACAAGTTAATGCTGTAATGTTCCCAATTAATCCAAGTATAGCCTTGACACTAACAATGGGACACTGCGATGAGCTGCCCTTATTCAAAGAACAAGTTAATTCCTAGCACAACCTTTCATGTGAAGCTGAGTATATGGCTACTTCTATCTCTACATCTCTGACACCTGTTCCCTTCTGGAACTCCCTAAAGGGGGTGGCCACGGCAATAGTTCCCATACCTAATGAACTAAAGTGCCGCTTATTAGTCTTTAGTGCCTCACCCTTATAAAGCCACTGGCAGATGGCAACTCTAGCGCAGTGTTTGCAAAGACTCCTATCTACTGTTCCTACTGGTTACTTCTACTTAACACTCCTCCCTAATGTTGGCTACTTCTAACTGCAGCTATTCCTGTTGAACTCTCATTCTTAAATTTCAACAATGCCTTCACACTCAATGACTTTCTATCTATACCTTACATATCTCAAGATGACTCCTGCACACCTTTCAAGCCTGAATGTCTTAGCATATCTCTTTATGTTCCTCAACATGAAATTGGCTCAAACACAGTACTCCTTTACCATAACTTTGCACCTGCTACTTATACTCCTCCTCCCACATATCTATTATCATAGGAGGTATAAAAGATTCCAGTCACAGACTAAGTTTTCACCACAGTCAAGTACTGAATACACGAGAGAAAGCTAGACGGAAATGTGACAATATACAATGGATGATGGGCATGTGATGTATGTTAGATGTCTAGTCTAACCCAGTAACTTAAGATTTAAAAAGGCAAGATCGGTAATCTGTACAAAGATGATTTAATGATTTTTAGAAATCACTTCAAAACTTGAGTCAACCCACTATTTGCCTATGTAGTTACTTTTTCAGTATTACTTCAGCTGCTTGATCCTTTCGTTATATATCAATATCTACTTGTAAGAAAATGAGTGCCATGTTTTTGTATATTCCTGATGCTACCACACTAACACAGGAAACAGCTTACAAGCATGAAATAAATTCTATTGTGTGAAGAAAGTAATGTCTGACTGCTTTTACTATTTGCAGAAAAGCTCATGTATCAAAGCATTTTTCCATCTACTATTTGCAGAAAAGCTCGTTTCAAAGCATTTTTCCACATTGTCACTTGTGAAGTCAAAAAATACGAGTTAAATAGCAGTTATATAATACTTCACACCAGCGGACAACAACTGAATGAAATTAAAAATATGGGTTAAGGAGGAAGCCTATAGCCAATCCTAACCAGTTAACTTCAAGTCTAGGTCACATGCAGTGTTAAGAATGACCACTTTCATGCCCTAAAAGGTAAGACTGTGATGGCTACACACCACACTTATTTGGAATGGTTGAATCATATTTTCCTATGCTTATTCTGCTACAATGAACACAAAAATAATTGACAATGAAAAAAAATCTTGTGCTGTCTTTACGTTAGTAAATGCCAATACAAAATACACCCCACCCCTGATGTACAATTCAGCACATGATGGTGTAACAGAATAAGCATTGTGAAGATGGTCCAAATGAATATGAGCTGAAAGCAACTAACATGAACAGCATATAACATTCAATCCTCATGAATAATCAAAAACTTTTTTGCATATCTACTTTTTTATAAACATATAATGTTAATAAACAAATATAACAAATACCTTAAGGAATTAAATAATTGTAATAAAAGTTATCATCCCAAAACATAAAGCCTTGACAACAATTACAACTTGCCACAAACATTCACAGGTAAGAGGTGCATTATATCTTATCAATTAACTGTACATGGAGCTGCAGCGTTGTAGATTAGTTCCTCTAATACACACTATTGAGCCAAGTCATCAAAAGTCATTGAGTGTTTATACCAAACCAAGGGGATACTACTTCTAAATTCCCCCACAAATGATATGTAACAAAAACTAGAAACAAAGAATAGTTAACAACCAGTAAGTACTTTATCATTTACACAATGACATCACGTCATTAACACGACATAACGAAACAAGCACCAACATGGGCACATAGAGACACAACACTGGAATTTTCCCATTGGAAGGTAAGAGTAACGTACATGCTTAAAAATATACGCAGCAACACACGCAACCCAAAAGCAACATCTTGGTGATAAACATCTATCTCAGCCTGGAAAAAGAATCCACGATATTGTAAGTCAATAACCAAATAAAAAGTGACAAATCTGAGCTTGTTTCATTTATCTACAACAAAGACGTAAAAGGAATCCTTTAAAAACCAAAAAGCCGAACCTAAAGCGAGTTGAACTGTACAGCAGTTGCATATCCCAAGCTGACAGCACCTGAACCACTTACATCTGCAAGTTATCAGTACATATATCCTAATAACCCCAGGTGACAATGGTATAAAGGATTATCTACAACTGTTTAATGTTCAGTCTCATACAGAAATGGACAAAAATATTACAGCATTGTGTTCCACTTAAATAACGCCTGTCAATTCAGCTGCCAGTTCGCTGATATTCAAATAATATCAGATACAAAAATAGCCTGACACCTGTAATGGCACAAACTGCTGTTGTCTTTACTGTGACAAGTGAATAAGAATCAAGTTCCATACAAAATGGACGCATACCATAATGCCAGACACTACTCATAAAGTGTGAGGGGTAGCAACATCTCAAATGCAGTGTACAACTATATACAATCTACAATGGCCTCCCATTCTAACTACTTTTCAGTACACTTTGTACAAAAATACTTCATAGTTTAGTGTAAATTATGCACAATTATCATGTAATCAGTAGAACCAGCAGCATTTCCAAATCAAGTCTTGAAGAGCTATAAAATACTAGCACCATACCACCATCTTCAAGTTCACTTGCACCATACTATCATATTGAAGTTCGAATGAAAATAAAATTCAAATTAGGAAAAAAATATCATAGTAAATATAGGATTTACTAATATAAACAAGTCTGGATGACTATGTATTCAACAGAAAGGATAAAAATTAGAATTAAAGATGGCTAAAGGTGAATGTTACCATATCTAATGTCTAAACCTGTGCGAGCAGTAAGAATGGGTTGCAGTAACTGCCAACAGGATCCCTCTTTACCTCCTGAGTGGACTGAACACTTTAAAAACTTAGCTTCCTGAACACACACAGTTGCACATCATGATATTATTAAGTTGGCTTTGTACAGTCAACTGATATGCAGCAATTCTAAAAATACAATTCCTAAGTATTTCACTTTACCTGTTGTTTGGAATAAGCACAGATCCTGGCTGCAAGATTAACACAGTAAACCCTTTCAGCCATGGAGGAGGTACTGGACTCCACACCAAACTCGGAAGCATGGCATATTATCCAACAGTTACTCGTTGGTTTCGTAACGGGAAATGTGGCACACAAAAGTGCACCATGGGAGGTCTGGTAAAACAAATACTTAGGTGAGCAACATAAAACTTGAGGGTTGGTTGGGTTACGAGTGTGTCACCTGCCAATGTATCTCTTATCAACCCCAACACTATTCTTCATTCTCCTTCAAGAACTTCTCATATGCTTCTTCATCCATTAACTCTTCTAATTCTGAAGGAACAGTCAACTCCAACTTGAATAACCAACCTGCAAGAAAATTGAAAATCAATGAAGTGCCCTTTACCTCCTACACATAAATCAAGAAATGCTGAAATATGCATAAAAAACTATTACAATTTTTCACACAAAATAACTCTGCAATATCTGTCTTTAGGTAGGTTAATGGTGCCTAAAATATAACACAATGCATAGGAATATTCTAGTTTATATACCTTCTGAACATAAGATAAATTTAAACATTTTTTCACATGAACAAGCTTCTAAACTTGAACCTACAATTTACCAATCTATATGCATAAAAAATAAACATTACGGAAATAATGAGATGCATTAAAGATAACCAGTCTATTAACCTACTTATTTTCTTTAACTCTCCCATTACACATTGGATGGATGAAAAGCAAGCAGCCCTTCACTTCACTCATTCTACACATCCAGTGGGTAAAATTAACAAGGAATCCTTAAATAATATCATATGCACTTCTATATATTTCAATATGCACACTAAATAAGGGGCCCTTAACTACTATAATGCACTTCTCTGTTTTTTAATACGCACACTAAATGAATTCATACCATGATAATAAACATTTGCAACCCTATATACTCTCATAAGCAGAGTTTTTCCATCATATACATTCCACACTCATTCCTTTAACATACTCTTTTGAAATACCTCTAACCCTACAATTCTTTCAATGTCTGTTCATTTCTCTTGTAGTTTACATCATCACGTACCTAACTATATTACAATGTACACTGTTCAAACAATCATCTGCCATGCATTGTAAAATAGTGCAAACAATGTTTTTGTCTGGATGTTTCTAAAAACCTCTTCACATCACATACAGTTCTCACAACTTACTCTAGCTATTCTCATATTTTCCCCCTTATTCATGGCTTGTCTGGATGAGGAAAAACTATGGTTGCACAGCATACATCTAACATGATACAAACACTCCATTATGCAAACTTCTAACAAACTGTAAAGCAAAAATTCTTAGTAATAAGTAAAGCTCTTGGTGCAACTCCCAATGCTCTCCCTTACACAACTCTTTCTAAACATTAGATTTCCAATAACCAACCTACACGATCATCGCGTACAATTATGCAATCACTATTAAATAATTCATCTCTATTAAAACTAATACCACTCTGTTACTGTCCACTACCTCCACACACAATTATGTTCTCAACCCATATTCATTTACAGCATAGTCAACCTGTATATGCCATCAAAGCAAACCATGCTGTCTACTTTCCCCTCCAATTTAGTTAATTGAATAAGATCTTTCATTTACAGCAATTGTGGTAACTTCCATTAATTCATCATAATTGTTCTCTCTTACTTATCTTGACCATATATTCCTCTACCCACAATCATACTGTAATTTTCTTACACTAACCCTAAATGAACCTCAGATCATCCCAAATATGTTGTCTGGGGTATTTGGTCACTTCCTTCAACATAAGTGCTAATATTTTCTCATATATATCATTAAATAAAAATTATGGATCCCCCTTGGAACATGTTACAGTGTGTGACTTCATGGTTAACAAAATCAAAAAAAGATATCACTGATGCTCTTCAGTAAATTTCTGCAGTAAAAAATTTCATTTGCTGGCATGTATTTTTCTGATGCACATATATATTCTGGCACTGTACCTGACCTTTGTGGCCTGGGTGACTTTATTAATCTAGATGGATTTGAACTGCATCTTTGTCTTAGAAGTAAAACAAGATAAATAGAATTGAAGAATGTGATTGAGAGATCTAAGCATGGTGTGCTCTTCAAGAAGTCAAAGAATGATGTCTTTGCATGTTCTGAAAACAGCTGCACCACATTTCATATAAACATCTATTCCTCTCTTGCCCTAAAGACTGACTGCTTTGAAATTCAAAACTGCCAAGACTATATCAATATACCACGTAGAACAATAGATTGTGGGAGTTTCTTTTACATATCAGGATCAATCTTAATGAATCCAATCTTGAGGTCATACACCATATATAATAATAACTCTAATGGAGTAGGCATGTACTGATACCAAGTGATAACAATAAAACATCATTATCTATACGTCAAATAAGTATCATCATCACGAGTAAAACATGTCATAGCTCTGGAGGTAGCTGAAACATACCTTCATCATAGCAGGATTTGTTTATAAGCCCAGGCTGGTCCTCAACAGCAGAATTGATCTCCGTCACTTTGCCAGACACAGGACAGTACAGTTCACTTGCTGCTTTAACACTCTCAAGGGCTCCACATTCCTCTGCCAATAAACATACCATTAACCTTCATTATTTTTACACTATACTTCTCATCCACAAGTGGACTGCTGACATTCTGTCCAGAAACATACAATCTCTCCTTGTCACACATAACATTTGACAAGACTTAGCTCGCAAAACTCATCTTTGTAACTGCTGATGTATTCAAGTGAAAAATGTTCTCCAATTGGCAAACTCTTCAATGTGTTGGCATATTTCTCCTCTTGCTGCACACATAAAATCTCCAGGAATTTGCCTAACTTTAAGGACTGATACATAAATTTTTAACCTATAATCCTACTAAAAACAACTCTCAAACTTTATAAAACAAAACCATTTTGTTTTATTAAATTTTCACTTATATTTACCAATTGTTTACAGATTATCTGAGGATATCTTTCTAATGTAAAAATCATTTAAGGTAAAACTGACGTACATAATAAAGTAATCACTGAAGCAAAACTTACCCATTTGTTCATATTCTGTGTCCACCTCTGGCAACTGGGCATACACAATATCTCCGAGTGAATCCTGTAATTCAAGGAAAGAATTACTGCAAGAACGACTAAAATACAGATACATTCTTTAATAGCACCACAAGAGTGAATACAGTGCAGATACTCTCTGGAATTATGGAATTATTTTCAATACAGTATAAGATGCCCAATATGTCTTCAAAGACATTCATCCTTATACAAGATACAGGAAATAGCATTGCTACCCACCCCTGCTTCAGCAAGGCAGTGCCAGGAAAACAGACAAAAAAAGCCACATTAGTTCACACTCAGTCTCTAGCTGTCATGTGTAATGCATCAACACCACAGCTCCCTATCCACATCCAGGCCCCATAGACCTTTCCATGGTTTACCCCAGATGCTTCAAATGCCCTGGTTCAGTCCATATATATTATTAATATTATCATTATCATTTATTATACCCAATCGCTGCGTCCCGCACCAGCGAGGCAGCACCAGGAAACAGACGAAGAATGGACCATCCATTCATACATATATACATAAACGCCCAAACACAAACATAAACACATACATATACATACAAATACAAATATTACAAACAAGTTAATTCATGTACAGATCTCTGCATACCATACATCAAAATTACAGACAATCATATGATGGAAATTACTATGTGCAGCTTCTTGCATCTAATACAAGAATATAAGAAACTGACATTTGTGATATAGGGAGTGCATCCCTTTATGCTATAGGAAGCATAACTGAAGTATAACAACAGCCCCATTCAAGATGGTCTATAAACAGTACACAAGAACATAAAAGGATTAAAGTTATGACTTACCTGAGCATAATTAGTGATACCAATGGTACCAACGCTGCCATTCATGACGACCCATTCATGTTTTTCGGTATACTTGCGGTCTGGAATAGAGAATCAAATCATCTAATTCTGTTGAGTTTTTGATCAAGATATTCTTTCTAATATTCTTATTGCTGAAGGCTACATTTACATTCAAGGATTTATGCAACCGAGGAAGTAATGTAAAATTATCACTAAAAGGGAGATTGAAGAGATTTTGGTATCAAGGGGAGGTTTGAGTTTAAACTCTATAAAATCATTTCTTTGCCAACTTCAGGGATATATCAGTATGCATGTTTCCTTGTGCTACTTTGCTAACGCGGGAGACAGCGACAAAGTATAATAAATAAATAGATAAATAAATATGAATAATCAATATAACTACAAACAGACTAATTTGAAAAGGGCCCTCTTTTATACAACTCTTATACTCTTTTCCTACACCATCAGACATTGTCAGAAATTCACTAAAATTCAATGATGATATAATCCAACTTTGTCAAGCAACTCCGACCTGCTACCCGAGGTTATTTATGAAGAATTGGACTGAACTTTTAATCTCAGGAAGGATGAGAACAAATCAAAAGGTTTATGGCTGAAAATATACATGAAAATACATATATCTATTATACTGGTGAGATAAGACCTTTATCACTTCAACTCAAACTAAACCTTATGTAATCCTGGTTAAGTTTTGCATAACAATGTTCATCCAGGGGTCTCATTACAATAACTTCATGATTTTGCCTTTCAGTCTTCATGTTTCTGGTCCTACCTCACCAAGGAAGAAGCTAGTCTACACGTATTAAACAAAAACTTTCAATTTCTTACACGTTCTGGGTCACACTAATACTTCCCAAAGCGAAGCTAAAGGAAGAATGATTTGGATGAAAAAAAAATACTGATCAGATAATACAAAGGGGATTTACAGCACTCAAAAAGGAACAGTTAGCTGCCAATACACATGAAGGTTATCTCAAACACGAAAATCATCAAAAGGAAGCTTGTACTTTTTTTACGGCCATTATATAAGCCTTTGTTACTCACATGACAAAAGTAATCCACCATTAGCTTAAATCATGTGACAAAACAAGACAACCATTAATGAGAATTTATGTACTGAAAAAGATCTGAACACTCTGATTCTATCTAAATGGGAAAACATATGAATATGATCAATAAATAAATTTCTTCTTAAAACCTCCCATCACAAGTATAGCCATTTCTTGATTCTTGTTACAACTTCTTTCATAAGAAACATCGGTAAATTAACAGATAATGATACAAAATGAATAATCACACAAATGTTCTAACCACTAGTAGATAAGAACTGTTTGGTGATGAAAGAAATTGAAAAATTCACATTTCGTACTGCTGTGCTCATGGGTCTATGCTATGATGCTCAAGGGTTGTACTGTCGTACTCATGGGTTTACACTGTCATGGTCTAGGGTCGTATTACCTACTCACGGGGTACACTATCATGCTCAAGGGTCGTACTGCCATGTTCATGGGTTTACACTATCATGCTCTAAGGTCGTACTGCCGACTCACGAGTTACACTATCATGCTCAAGGGTCGTACTACCATGTTCATGGGTTTACACTATCATGCTCAAGGGTCGTACTACCTACACACGGGTTACAATATATATGCTCAAGGGTCGTACTGCCATTGCTCACAGGTTACAATATAAATCCTCGGGTCATACTGCCATGCTCATGGGTTTACACTATCATGCTCAAGAGTCATACTACCTACACACGGGTTACAATATATATGCTCAAAGGTTACAATATAAATCCTCGGGTCGTACTGCCATGCTCATGGGTTTACACTATCATGCTCTAGGGTCGTACTACCTACTCACGGGTAACAATATATATCCTCAGGGGTCGTACTGCCATGCTCATGGGTTTACACTATCATGCTCTAGGGTCGTACTACCTAATCATGGGTTACAATATATATCCTCAGGGGTCGTACTGCCATGCTCATGGGTTTACACTATCATGCTCTAGGGTCGTACTACCTAATCACGGGTTACAATATATATCCTCAGGGGTCGTACTGCCATGCTCATGGGTTTACACTATCATGCTCTAGGGTCGTACTACCTAATCACGGGTTACAATATATATCCTCAGGGGTCGTACTGCCATGCTCATGGGTTACGCTATCATGCTAAGAGTCGCAGCATCATACTCAGGCATAGTACCGTTATGTTCATGGGGTTAAGAACATGTTATTACCCCCACAGTAAGGGAGGGGAACATGAGAGATATGTCTCCATCCCACATCATCAACTGACTACATATAATACGTCTAGTAAGACGAGTTCTGTGCAGCAGACACCGAGTCTGTGGCAGGCAGACAAGGCCGTCTGAGAGTATAGTCCTGCTACTAAAACCACAGAATAATGGTTATATATATATATATTTTTTCATCTAATTCTAAAAATAATGTGGTAGACGAATATAGACACACAACCACTCGTGTCGTGTCAGACGTCATGGTTGTGCAGAATTAACCTTGACAGGTCAGCTAGCACACCAACCACCCTGATGACATAGAACCTTGCTGGCAGAGACTCCGAGAATAAAAAGCCTTGAGGCAGTTACTAAGGAAAGCCCTGACCACGATCACACCTTGGCATCTGCCGTCACCCTCCCGCCTGTCTACTCTCATTATTTCTGACCCCGGGATGGCGTGACCTCACCTGACAGCAGGCTGCAAGTGGTGCTTAAGTGTCTGGGAACATGGCAGTTGGCGGGGGTGATCCTGTGCAGATGTAGAGGCAAGATCTTGGGGGTAAAAGAGCGGACACAAGAGAGCAAGACTCGAGCCATGTCGGTTTGTAGCAGAAGGCGCAGCAGCAGCAGCTGGCCACCACTGTTGCCAGACACAACTGATGCCACTCACAAATATTATCTCTATTTTATACATCAAAATGGATCTAGTCCATTTTATATACGCATGATAGATTGATTCTTGCTATTTTTTCTCAAATTATTAGCAAAGAACGCAATGAACTTTTCAGCTTTGAGAGTTATAATTATGGGAATTATCAATTTATGTAAACTTTACCTTATCTTATTTGGTAACATTGAGCGGTAATGGACACATAAGGGGCTAACATCTTTCTATTTTTTCTTTTACATTCTTAATTTCAAGAAAATATTTTTATCGTTGCAGCAATTTATAGATCAATACCCCTAATACAAAATCCCTAAGGTTTAGTAGCCTCTTCTCTACATAAAGTTTGATTAACACGTAAACCTTTAACATTATATTATGACGGTGGAGTCCATGTCTCTTTGTAATTAACTCTATAATGGATGGCTTATACAACAGGAGAGGGTTTTTCTGGCTGTTGTAGTAGGTAATGGTGTTAGTTGCCATCGCCTCGTAATGTTATGATGCATAAGAGTTTATTTAGGGCAGCCTGAAGTTTGCTGAACCAGTCCTTCCTCAGGACATCAGCAGACATGTTAGGGTTACAGTGGTCTGTGGCAGTTGGATGAAGGAGTTTGTGCCCCAGATAATGCCATAGCTGGCCCCATGTAGTGCCCAGGACGCTGAGCCCCTGGGCAGTACTTGATGTAGGACTTGCCTTTTCTTGAATTTCTAGCGAGCGGTGTTTTACCATGAGTTCTTATCTATCTTCCACGTGCAGATGTTGCCTCAGGGATATGTGTTGGTTCTTCCTGAGTTTGTGTACATATCCTGCTTAACACCCCAGTACATCACCCACCTACACCCCAGTACAGCACACACCTACACCCCAGTACATCACCCACCTACACCCCAGTACAGCACACACCTACACCCCAGTACAGCATCCACCTACACCCCTGTACATCACCCACCTACACCCCAGTACAGCACACACCTACACCCCAGTACAGCACACACCTACACCCCAGTACAGCACCCACCTACACCCCAGTACAGCACCCACCTACACCTCAGTACAGTACCCACCTACACTCCAGTACAGCACCCACCTACACTCCAGTACAGCACCCACCTACACTCCAGTACAGCACCCACCTGCACCTCAGTACAGTACCCACCTACACTCCAGTACAGCACCCACCTACACTCCAGTACAGCACCCACCTACACCTCAGTACAGTACCCACCTACACCCCAGTACAGCACCCACCTACACTCCAGTACAGCACCCACCTACACTCCAGTACAGCACCCACCTGCACCTCAGTACAGTACCCACCTACACTCCAGTACAGCACCCACCTACACTCCAGTACAGCACCCACCTACACCTCAGTACAGTACCCACCTACACTCCAGTACAGCACCCACCTACACCCCAGTACAGCACCCACCTACACCTCAGTACAGTACCCACCTACACTCCAGTACAGCACCCACCTACACCCTGGTACAGCACCCACCTACACCCCAGTACAGCACCCACCAGTACCGCACTCCAGCATACACCAGGATCCCAGTACCACTATGTATGATGAGCCAGTACACGACCACCATCACCAGCCCCAGCAACAGTAACTAAACTTAATGTTATATACATAGATTGGTAAACCAAATCCATCCTTTGTAGAAAACAGGAAGCGGGTGAGGAACTGGAGTATATTGTTAGAGTTAACAACCTCTTGACAGTTTCAGGATGATAAGTTATGTACATAATGTGAAGGTGAGCAGGGACAAGGTCACAATGTGCTATTAATACTACACACTGACTACTGTCCCTTAATAACATGTAGTTTTCGTCGATTTGAATCAGTCGAGGGATAACGAGGTGTAATGGAATATCCAAATTATAAGTGCCACTCGGAAAGATAAAACTACTTATAAACTTCTCCCTAACTTATAATCTTGCTAGAGAAAAAAATAATTGTGTTGGGTGAAAAATTTTTCCTTCGCTGCTGCCGTTAAACCTGGCCCTCACCCCGCTGCCAGGCAACACACACACCCCTTACCTAACCCACACATATTTATCTATTTACTTCAGATATTCTAATGTACCAACTGGTTATTAATAGTCTAAAAAAAATGTGTTAATTAATAATCAAGAAATTAGGCTAAAGTTGAACATGTGTTTAATATAAATATCGCATAACCTTGATTTCACGTCAAAATGTTGCCGCTCGATTATGCAAATCTAAAGATTTTACAATATAATTATTATTGTTTATGTAATCAAGTTGCATCTGTCATTATAAGGTAAACATTAAAGCAATAAATACTTGAATATCATGAATAATATTGGCAACTGTGTCTGACGTGAAGTATTTATATTTGAAGTTGTTGCTTGGCTACGCCACAAACCAATGATCTTTTTTTACTCATATATATATATATATATATATATATATATATATATATATATATATATATATATATATACACATATGGAAACAGCTTTAAACCTGTGTATTTTATTGCAACATAACGGTAACCTTTCTTATATTTGTGCTAATGATTGTGAAAACATTTATATATATATATATATATATACATTGACGTTTATTTACATATATAATGAAATACAAGTAATGTTCAAACATATACATCAGTTAAGATCAAATTATGAGTCGACACAATTGTTGATTACTTACGTTAATGATGGTCACTATGGATGACAGTTTACTGATACACATGTTGTTTACTATACATTATTTACGTCAACCCATCCAGCTGAGGGGGTAGCACTCAGCTGGGATATACTCCACCTCCAGCTGGTTGAGGTAGGCTATACTCCATCTCCAGCTGGTTGAGGTAGGCTATACTCCATCTCCAGCTGGTTGAGCTAGGCTATACTCCATCTTCAGCTGGTTGAGGTAGGCTATACTCCATCTCCAGCTGGTTGAGGTAGGCTATACTCCATCTCCAGCTGGTTGAGCTAGGCTATACTCCATCTTCAGCTGGTTGAGCTAGGCTATACTCCATCTCCAGCTGGTTGAGCTAGGCTATACTCCACCTCCAGCTGGTTGAGCTAGGCTATACTCCACCTCCAGCTGGTTGTGCTAGGCTATACTCCACCTCCAGCTGGTTGAGCTAGGCTATACTCCACCTCCAGCTGGTTGAGCTAGGCTATACTCCACCTCCAGCTGGTTGAGCCAGGCTATACTCCACCTCCAGCTGGTTGAGGTAGGCTATACTCCATCTCCAGCTGGTTGAGCTAGGCTATACTCCATCTCCAGCTGGTTGAGCTAGGCTATACTCCACCTCCAGCTGGTTGAGCTAGGCTATACTCCATCTCCAGCTGGTTGAGCTAGGCTATACTCCATCTCCAGCTGGTTGAGCCAGGCTATACTCCACCTCCAGCTGGTTGAGGTAGGCTATACTCCATCTCCAGCTGGTTGAGCTAGGCTATACTCCATCTCCAGCTGGTTGAGCTAGGCTATACTCCACCTCCAGCTGGTTGAGCCAGGCTATACTCCATCTCCAGCTGGTTGTGCTAGGCTATACTCCACCTCCAGCTGGTTGAGCTAGGCTATACTCCATCTCCAGCTGGCTGTGCTAGGCTATACTCCATCTCCAGCTGGTTGTGCTAGGCTATACTCCACCTCCAGCTGGCCCACAAGTTTCATCAGACGTTGTCTTGCTCCAGCTGGGTTGGACCAGCTACATGGCCGGGCTGACCTGGTTGTATACAACGTACGAGAGAATCACCAGAATTTATATATTAATCTCAACACAATAGGGACTCCATCTTATAGCTTTGTTACCTGATATATAATTATATTTGGGGCGCCATATATAGTGTATAAGTGTGTGGTGGTGTATAGTGGGTGAGGGTAGGTAGTGAGGAGGTCTAGATGTATGAGGCTGGGGCTGGGTACGAGGCCTGGCCATCATAGGCCACCTGAGCCCGGTAGCCATTGTGGTGGTCGGCCGTGAAGGTCACCCGTTGGGTACGACCATCGGGTAACACGACCCGGTACGACCCAGATGTTAGGCTGCCGTCGCTGTTCTCGTCGTGCGCGAAGTCGTTGCTTGTATAGTCGTCCTTCACAGCGTAGGCGAAGTCGTAGGGCATCCCTAGCTGCTTGTAGGAGGGCGGGGCACCGTATACAGGGGGGGAGTCTGGCCTGGGGGAGGCCAGGGTAATGGCCGCCACCATCGTTACCAACACCATCTGTAGTTACGCCTTATATCAATTAACACCATAATTAATCTTGACTAATTACACCTCGTGGTAAATGAGTTCATATAATAATACCGTTCCCGAGTGACTGTAGTTCATAAACTGATCAAAATAAACCATTGCGGGTTACAATTAAGGTCAGAATCGCTATATATAAACTGAGACTTCTCAACTAATGATTTCAAGCTGTTGGTAATGATGAACATGTTATTATCACTCATTTGTATAACAAAATAATATTAAACGAGTCACACGTCATCTTTATTTGCCATATTTATTAAAGTCTTTTGTATTACAAACGGTAAATACCCATGTAACGCCCTATTTGTATTGTCAAAGATGAACAACAAAATATATTCTCCAATTATCCAATTTACCCGGTCCTTAAATAATACTATGAACAATAATAATAATAATAATAATAATAATAATAATAATAATAGTAATAATAATAATGATAATAATAGCAACAATTTTGTCCATGGTATCAGGTCGTACGATATTTCAGGACGACTGTTAGTTGTCTGGCAGCAAGTGCTGCCGCGGGCTCCTGGTGGGGCTGAGTAACGCTGTCGGGCGTATGATGAATGACAATCTATTATGACGGATATACTTACATACAGAGCCATCAACACATTATGGGCACTGTATATATATATATATATATATATATATATATATATATATATATATATATATATATATATATATATATATGGTTAATGAGTGTAAAACACAATATGAAACATTAACATTAGAAATATACGGATATTCTGTAACATTTCAGTTGTGTATCTTGGATATGTATACTGTAATTGATGGTTATGAATAGTTAAACATTATTACGTCAGACAATTCATACATAAATAGACAGAAACATTGCATCTCTCACCTTAATAGACGACATGTTGTCTGCTCGCCTGTTCTTAGCTCTGTGCTGGTCGTTCTAAGCTTTTCTGACTCTTTATACCTGCCACCATGACCACAGTTTCACTATCTGCATATGCCACAAGTTCTGCTCAACCATAAATTACACAGCGATGCTAATTCGTCCCATTTTTGCCATAATTTGTCGTAAGGATCTGTTAGACTCTCCCGCCATTACTGTCCAGCTGACTCCTGGCGTTCGCTCTCTTCCCGTGCATTAAATCCTCACTAATTGTTTATTTATTTCTTGATTCTATCAATATTCATACCATAGATCACATTATTATTTCTGGATGGATTTACATTTTTTTGTATACTCCCAACGTATAATTTATTCCGTATTTTGCGGTAAAAAAAATGATATATTTAGGTCACGAGTAACGGACTGAGGAGCTTCAGCTCTTTCCATTTGTTTACAAAATGTGTTGAATCTCGAGAGAAATATTTGAACTTTTTAAAAATGTCAGAAATAAAGTTAGTGAAGGAATTGAGGTTGCCTGGTCATGTTGGTGGGGGGAGGGGGGGGGATTCAGGAACCGCCATTATGTACTCTACATGTAAATAAAATATATGGTCTTTTTCAGTCTGTCTCACGTAAATACATCAACATCATTATTTCCTTAAAATATAAATCTAATGAGCAAGATTCTCCTAACTACACAGTGTGGGATCCTCGACCAGGGCAACATGTCCAGCATGACGTGGAGGATTATATAGACGCACCTGTATGTAACCATGGGTAGTGTGTGTGTAGCTGTTGGACTGGAAATTAGATATCACAGTATTTATGTCCAATAACATTTCATTCATGTTTCTCAGACCATCACGTCAATTGTGATTATAATGGTAATAATCACAAAACTAATATTCAAATTTAAAATGTAATTCTAAACATATTGTTTTTACATTTGATATACTTAAAAATGGTTCACATGATCCTCTCCTGAGACAGGATTTTATTGAGGAACAAAATGACGGTTAATCATATTGAATAAACATAAGCCATTCACAGACGTCGAGAACGTAGAAAATAATGAATTAAATACGACATATTGGCTGGTGTGGAGGGGGTCGGCCACACCTGCTGGTGACGTAATAGCTATGATGATAATGCCTTTCGCCTTCTGTTGGCCAACCGGGAAAGTGTCCCGCCGGCGATTAAGGCCACAACATTCTCTGTAGCACAACCCATCCATCTCCCACACACCCTAACTTTCCCCCCCAGACCAAGCCACAGCAGTGAAAACTCCCTCCCGCCACATGTTTTCCACCTGAGGAATGCCTCTACAATACCTGCCATGATGTATTTACATAGTGCCCATGTACTCCAAGAATAAAGTTATATACACAGTCAGTGTGATTTCCTTTATCTGTCTCATTCTACCTTTACATGTTCTTCATATATACTATCTATATTTGCTCGTATCTTCGCTATCTTTCAAAAACTTTCTCGAAGGTAAATCAATATATGTCAAAATGTAGGATTCTTCATTCTATATTGTGAACAAATAAGATCAACTTAAAACTGATGAATGTAGTCTGTATGATAAGACGATAAGAAAATGTTCCTTAATCTTTCTGATAAGTTTTTATCATATCTCTGTAAGCTAATGTGTCCCTGAATGAGCGTTGTGTGGTAACCAAATTATCTAATGAAATAATAATACAATGCTATAATCGACCAACATTATAGAGGCCCTCAAATATCATTTCAGCAAAGACATTTTACTGATATTCTTCATAATTTGTTTCTCATGTATGATAACAGTTCCCTGTCATAGTAATGCATCACAGATTTAAACATCTGTAACTCTTTTACTTAATAGATATTACGAAAATTGTAAATTTATTCATATTTAGTAACTCTTTTATCCATTTGAACTTCTTACGTAATACTTAGGTAATTAATGCCAAAAAACTTAGTTGACTTTTCAAAGCACAAGGATTTTATCTCGGAACAAGTGTGAAATGTTATCACATCAATATATCATTTCTTTGTGGCCCAAGGTCCCCAATCTTAGGGCTCTTCCAGATTTGAGACTGCACGCCATTAAGGAGCAGAGTAAGGTGGCTACCTTTACAGACAGAAAGTCCTGGAGGATGTACTCTTCTCCCATCCACCCATGGTAATACAGCCTCATCAAAGGTAACTTTCACTTGCAATGTCACCACTTCTAAGTGGAGTTCAGAAGGAAATGCACACCTTGCCTTACACTTCTACTCTTGAACCCCCTTCTATGGGGCTCCTGCAGCACTCAGGAAGCCAGCCACATCCATCAAAGGAATGAATGCCAAGAATATTGTTATGAGATGAGATTGCATTGAAAGCGTAGTAGTTTCACCCTAAAGGTTATCATGCCTATGGTTGCTAGTGACCAGAGATTGGTCTGTGCTCTATTTTGTGTGGTTTGCAGCTTTCTTATATTTGCTTTTGTCACGTTGGTTGACCAGGCAGGTGAGGCATACTTTAAGGTGACAGATGATGAATCATTTGAAAAGGATTCTCGCTTATATCAGGTAACACTATCTTAGGGACATTCGGTTTGTTTAAGGTCTTGGTGTTGATGATAGTGATGTGAGAAGTGAATATCATTTATATTTCATACGTGATGTTCAATATGTTTAAAGTTTTGTTTCAGTGGAAGTGTCTGATCATTTAGGGTGATGGGAGGGTGCGTGTCAGACATATACATGTTAGTGGTTAGGACAAACACACATATAGATAGACATGTACATGCTACAGGTATATCAAAATTTATGAAAACCTTTTACCAAGTTAGGCTTCCAAACTGTAAGATATGAACTATTCTTAAGACCGATGAAAAGGTAGTGATGGGCTTAGTGAGTGTGATGATTTGTGAAGTTTAACTAAACAGGAGGGTTTATAGTCTGTTCCCTAATTACCTCATGGACACACACAAAGACTCTTGTCTTATTTGCTTCAACACAACCAAAAGATGTCTTATTGTATCTAAATTACAGTAAAACCTAATTTCATAAGATTTTTTTTTGACCAAGTGATTCACAAAGGTAAGTGTTCATTAAACATTATAGCTTTTACAAGAAAAATGATAGGACCAGTAATGTGAAATTACATTTTTAATTAAAAAATCAATCAACAGTTTCAAGGTCATTCTTAAAAGTATCAAAATATTCCTTTGGATAATTATGACATGATAATGATTCTGTACAATTTGTTTTGCTCTCCTATAATTATCACAAGATCAATTAACAGTCTTTATCAAAATAGATTCTCACAACACATCACTGTCTCAATCAACATGATGCATTATAAAACAATCAACACACCATTAAGTTTAGCACAACATTTTCCAGGTTACATACTGTATATATATATATAATATGTATGAAATAACTCCACATGATCAACACATTGTTTAGTATGTTAATTAGACTAATCAAAATTATGTTTTTCATCCAGCAGGCTACGTTAAGACCATGGCTAATACCAAACAGATGACTCATGGTTTACAATGTGTCTTAGCTATGACTCGAAATGTGATAGAACACGACGGAGACTGAAGAAGATCATGGTGAAGGGTAAGCCAGACCATGATATTCACCAAGCTAGACCATTGCACATATCAAGCTAGACCATGGTTCAGAAGAGACTAGACATCCTCTATATATCTCTGTATAATATGTATCAATATATAAAGGATGAGTGAAGGGAGGCAGACAATGAGGATGCACGTGGTAAAAAGAGGAGTGCCTAACCCCTGATGATAAATTCACTTATGTGAAATACAAAAGTCTGGTCATTATATCACTTGCACTGCAGACTTCATTCACACTTCAGTACACATACCATTATGTAAATACAAACTTACAAAAACATAAAAACTGACAAGGATGCATAAACTATCACACAGAGGAACTGGCAGACTGGAGGATGAAAACATAAAGGCAAACACGTAGATATGCATAAACACATACACTAAAAGCATACTCAAAATATACATTAGTATCATTCACATACTACACATTCTCATTAACTAGCCTATATGAGTATTCCTGCATTTCTTTTTTTGGACCTTGAGACTTACGTCTAAATTTGCAGATGTCAACCAACATGAATGACACATGCTGTACTTATGTCATGCATTACTCAGGTAACTAGTCATAAACCATGAAAAAAAATGATAAACTCTCTATCAATAATATTACAAGCAATACAAACATGAGAAAATAAATCAATATAATGGGACAATTATTCTTGACATATATATTAACCCTATCTAAAAATAATTTTCTCTGAGAAACAATCAATGTACAATTCACAAAATTTATCAAAAAAAAAAAATTTTTCCCCCTTTTGCCCTTGAGCATAAAAAGTCAGCATTCTATTTGGACAATGCATCATCATAAAACAGACTACATGGTTATCTCTAACAATGTGTGAGAAAGGGACTGGTAGCCGTTGATAGTAATTTTGGCATCTGCACTGAGGACTTGGGAGCAATTTGGGTAACAAATCCAAAACTGGCATACTGAGGCTGTTTATCTCATCAGATATCAACATGTAAAACCATGATGCTTGTCTGCTGCAACTGCTCATACTTAGGCAAAGCACATCATCACCAATGTCAGGACGTAAATGACCAACTTCATGTAACATAATCACATTCTTACCATGATTTTATATATCATATAACATTTTCCAAATCAAAAAATAAACAAACTGTGCAAAAATCATTCCAAAAGACTCAATTTCTACCACACTACAGTTACCACACTACGTGATAACTGAGGTTTCCACACATCAGTATGGAACAAATAACTGGGACTAAAGCTGGAATGTTTACAAATATGTACAACATTTCATGAACATTTTTGGTTACAGATGCTGAGGAAAACAAACATATGTACAACAATATCTCATCAACTCCTTAATATATTGGTTGTTCAAACTAGCTTTGTAATATAAAGTTCACTTAAATTTTTCTATCACAGAAAGCTAAAGCAGGAAAGTGATACATAACCTTTTCCAGGTAATGGCGTAATGGTTTTACATTTTCCAAGTACAGTCATCTTTACTGTAACACCAAGAATTAGATGCACAACTGCCTTATTTATCAAATGCAAAATCTTGGAGATAATCATAAGAAGGTAGTTTTCCCCCTTAGTTTTACCATTCCTACCCTTCTTGCGATGGCATACCCAATTCAAGGAGGAATTATTTTTCTAACCATCACAGGGCTGGCTAAAAATGGGCCCTAATCCCTTCAGCTCTATGGTGCCTGCTCCATGAGATATGAGAAGACTAGCTACTTGCTCTACCATGCCCTTCTAACCACATTCTTAATGATCAGGTAAACCAACCATTCCTCATTCATGTTTAAACTGTGATTTTACTTCCCAGTACCAAGATGTCAGATATGATGCTACATGATACCAGGAACCTAGTCAGGCATGCAGTAAGTACTTGGTACATTAGTGCCTGATGTATCCTCAAAATATGATGTTACAGGATAACAGGAGTCTAATTCTACTTGCAGTAAGTACTTGGTACATTAGCTCCTGATGTGTCCTCAAAATATGATGTTACAGGATAACAGGAGCCTAATTCTACTTGCAGTAAGTACTTGATACATTGGTGCTTTCCTTATCCTTAAAATATGATGTTACAGGATAGCAGGAACCTAGTTATGCATGCATTAAGTACTCGGTACATTGGTGCAGATATTCCTACTTCCTTGTATTTCTGTTGCTAATGTTCACCCATACAACAAATTATAATGACACTATAATAATCAATAGTACATAATTAAAAAGAGCATGTTCTATTGCTTCACACAACATTAAAAAACAACATATTCATCCTCACAATGTTTGCAGAGATGAAGTTGGATTTTCCTTGTTAGTGAGCACTGTTAGACTACATGGAACTTAGCTATAGCACCTGTCAATAATGGACTCCAAACAGTGGCATCCTTTGTACTGAGGTTTGTTTGATACATATATTCTACGTACCAAGACTGACCTAACGAATGAGTCAAATAGAAACTCTAACAACATAATTCAATTTCCGTCAAAACAAACTTCTTTGCTTCATTACCTGAGCATCATTCAAAAAACTTTATTTCTGGACTGACAATAATGACAAGTGGTAAGGCTCTTGTATACAGTTGACTTTTAATCAATAACTTGATGCGGGGAATAAAAGATCCAAGATAATGAATAAGAAAGCTAATCTAACCAATGCTTAAAAACCAAAAGCAGCAATATTTACCTGACATTCACCTTAAACCGGTATCTACCATGAAGGAAAACATCATATTCTGCTCCAGAAGCAATTTTAGGTAATTAGAATTTTCTTATCAAGCTGGTTAACATTCACCACAAACTTTTTTCCTGTCTAATGACTGATCAATCACTTAAGAGCTAACCATAGACACCTGCTTCCTCCACTTGTGACACATGCCAGGCTCTGCTCAGTATCAATCTTAGTCTATTTCTACATTAATGAGACATGAATCATGTAATGTTGTTTCTTCAACAATATACAAGGAGATAATTTCTCCAGATATGAGGGCTAAAATGGTGCAAAGTTCTGATGTGAATAGTAGTTATCTTCCCCATGCATACTGTGTCTAGCTCTGGAGTCAGGCCCACCTTCTCAAACTACATCTTAGCACTGGTTTCTCCTAAAAATAAGTGACTTAAAAAATCACTCTTGTAAAAATAAAATTGTATACCCTACTGCTAATCCCTCTTAAGGAGCTTTAACCAATAAACGGAAATTCTGGTAACATACCTCACATATAACCCAGGTACTTAAGTCATCAAATTACAACTATGAAACTTGTAACATATATGTTTCAGAGATGTGGAGAAGATGAGTGAAGAAATACTGACTATGAAAATCTGTCAGAAGTACATGAATCAAGGGCATGAGCAGACGCAGAAGGTGATGGAAGAATGAATTGAAAACAGGCTTTGAGGTATGATGGCCAGAACCAGGAGGGTGAGAGGCACGTATAGAACAGAATGAAGTGGTATATAGAAAGCAAGATGTTGACTTGTTAATGAGATGAACCAGGGCATGTAAAGTAGTCAGGGAAAACCAAGGAAGGGTCTGTTGTGCATGACCATTCATTGTGGGCTCAGGTATTGATGCAGTATGCATGACAGTTATAGAATGAATGCAAGAAAATGAGGCCATTCTTTTATCAGATTTTGGCACTTCCTCACTAAGGCAGAAAACTCTGAACAGCTACTAGAAAAAAATATAATGTATGTGTATGAATGGCTGTGGACCCTATGTGGTGTGAGGAGGAATGATCACATAAGAAAAGATAGTGTAAGAGAGAGATATGAGAGTAAGCAGAGTCTGAGTAAGAGAGCTGACCATCTTGTGCTGAAATGGCTTGAAAGTATGGATAGGCTGAGTGAAGAAAGACTGACTGAAAGTACATGTGTAAAAATGGAGGAATCAAGGGGTAAGGGAGACTTAGCATAAGCTGAAGGAAAGGATGGAGTGAGAGGGGCTTTGAGCTGTCAGAGGCTGAACATTTGGAAGGGTCAGATGAAAACACAAGACAGGGAGAATTAGAGTGGTATACATGGGACAATGTACCATGAAAATGAACTATGGCATTTAAAGTGGTCAGAGGAAACCACAGAATGGTCTGTGGGACTTGGTTGTGTCTGAAGCATTAGGTATGAAAATAAGAGAGTGGATGTGAGCAAAATGAGGTCATTCTTCATATGTAATTAGTGTTACTTTGCTAACATCAGAAACAGCATACATGCTTAAAAAGGATGAGGAAATTTGCCATGCACTCTCAGTACACTCAACATTACAACACTTTATGACCTATGGTCCCAACCAACATACGTGGCCAGCTTCCTGGGTGCTGCAGGAGCCTCATAAGGACAGAACGGACTCCCAGGGCAGTAAGTAAGCGTTTACATATATAATCCTCCACTTTTGACATACTTATTAACTTTGTCTACCTCTCTTCACTCATTCTCTCCTTATGTTATACCATTTCATTAACTCTTTGGCTCAACTACAATCATTTTATATTTCAATAAAGACATTTCAAGTATGAGAGTATGATGCAATGGCTTCAATATATACAGAGAATGAGTGAGTAAAGGTTGACACAGAGGATACATATGTCTGAAGTGGAGGGGACAAGGAGAAGGGGAAGACCACACTAAAGATATAAGGATGGAGTGAAAAAGATTTTGAATGATCAGGGCCTGAACGTGCAAGAGGGTGAAAGGCTTGCATGAGATAAAAAAATTGGACAATGTGGTATACAGGGGTCGATGTATTGTCGATGAACTGCATACAGTGCAACTCTGAAGCTGTGCAGCCATATGTATCTTACCTTCCTGCCCCAAGATCACTTTCCATGAGGTCTCCCACAGAGTTTAGGAAACTTGCCCTGCACAATGAGTGGAACAACAGGTTAAGGAGTGTGGTGATACTCTGCACATTTCGTCCTGGGTTCAGCACAGGACAGTTAAAGAGTAAATGTTTAAATTCTTCTGTACCTCTTGGATATGGGGGATCATGTGATATGTAGGATCAATTATTGTAGAGCTGGAGAGGTAGGCAGTACTTACAACACAAATGGTAAAGTTAACTCGTATATGTTCAGAAAGTGTGATTTTGTGTGGGTGAAAATATAGTGGAGTGGAGTTGGACTGGGTTGGGTGTTGGCTGCAGGGTGCTTGTTGAATCAATATAGTGTGAATATGTTTTCTCAGTACTGTCTGTTGATGTGTGTGTGTGTGTACAACTAGGCTGTTAAAATGTGAGCCCTAGTTCAGTCCACTGATGGCACGTTGCCCTCAATATACCACATTGCTCCAATTCACTCTATTCTGTGTATGACTTACACTTTTGTATCATATGTATATATATATATATATATATATATATATATATATATATATATATATATATATATATATATATATATATATATTATCCCTGGGGATAGGGGAGAAAGAATACTTCCCACGTATTCCCTGCGTGTCGTAGAAGGCGACTAAAAGGGAAGGGAGCGGGGGGCTGGAAATCTTCCCCTCTTTCTTCTTTTTTTTTTTTTTTTCCAAAGGAAGGAACAGAGAAGGGGGCCGGGTGAGGATGTTTCCTCAGAGGCCCAATCCTCTGTTCTTAACGCTACCTCGCTGAGGCGGGAAATGGCGAATAGTATGAAAGAAAAAGAAAAAATATATATATATATGCTAACCTGTCTCTAGGAAGAGGGAAGATAGAAAACTATGCATGTTTCTTGTTACAGGAAGGCTGGAAATACATCCTTCTTGTATTATGAAGGAACACAGGAAGAGGCCAAGCTAGCCTTTTCCTCTTAGGCTCAGTCATCTGTTTCTGACACTGCCTTGGTAAATCAGGAAGCAAGAGAATACACATAAAAGAAAGAATAAAAATAAAATTCAACTGAGTGTGAGTCTACTTCTTTAAGTCTCTTTTTCTTTCATAAATGTTAACTATTTCCCATGTGAGCAACCAGAACAGATGACTGTGCCTCAGAAGAAAAAAAGATCCTCATTTGGAAAGACAAGATAGGAGAATTTCCAGCACACACTCCCACCCGTTAGCCACCATCTTCAATGTGGAGATGCATGGGCAGTATTCTTTCTCCCCTATCCTTAGGGATTGGGAAGTATTTTATCTAAATCATTCAACTTATTCAATCACTCTTAATGAAACGACAGTCTTCTATCAAAGTAGTTAAGAAACTCAACGATACACACAAGTCTACTCATTAAGACAAATGTTATTTACTAATATCATCTGATGAATACTGAATCATATTACAACAGAAACAAAATTTCAATGAATTTCAGTCACTGAGTTTAAGTGTAAGAACTCATGGTTTCATCCTGACGGGCATCAGATCTCTATCTATTACAAGGCACTTTTGTAAAGCTCACGACTTGCTCTGCTCAAGCATCTGTCCCACATGAGCAGAAAACTACATCTAACAGATCACCTGAAGATTTGCACCCCCATTGTTTTTTATGCTAGGTATGGTTTGCACCTGACCCTGAGGTTTGGTTTGCAACTTACTCTAACATACCCTAACAGTCTAAAAAAACACTGAGGGGTGGGGGTGGATGGATCCTCAGGTGATCCCATTTAACAATCATCAACATACATTAAATAAAGTGAGAAAAATTATTGTCAATCCCCCATATAAAACCTGTACATCTTATCATTTATTTCACTTCATCTATCATATAAACAAAATGTGGAATCTGACATAAAAATTAAAGGAATGCATATTTCAGAAAAATGAAAAGGCTATTTTCTTGGTAACAGACACTAATTGCAACAAAGACATTCACAGGGCAGGAATTAATTCCTAGAGATACTGGACAAATCATTAAGAGAAGGCCTTTTATCGTGTGGTTAAAATCATGAGTGTTTGCCTGGTGAGAGACCATTAATGCTAAATTCTAAATTTTTCTCAACTGTGGAGAAATCTTCATGAATTTCCAGTTTAATTTCATTCAGATCAGTATCTATCATATCCTTATTTCCACAACACATTTATTTTGCTGTATGGGTTCATTTGTGCAATGTGTGGTCAAAACAATCATCAAGTCCAAACTAAACACATTATCAATTAGAAAAGAATCACATGATCAGAATTTCAACTGATGTAACCCTGGGCAACTCTGGTCATGACAATATTAACAGACACAATCATGAAAAAAATTATGTGAAATACATCATAAAACAGAGCATAACTAAACAGTGTACAACACAATATAAAAAAAGTATATATAAATGTAGTTTCAGCCTCAATATGTACGATTTTCAGATGATGGAAAGATCTCACACACTGGTACTTTCAGAAGAAAAATTGTTGTCTATGTTATAAGGAAAATTTTACTGCTGACATACATCAGTTATGCTTGAATACCAGAAAGTAATATTCAGCCAATCAAAATGCTGTTGCATTGGGCTTAGACTTGACATCACTCCACTGGCCTTTGGATGACTAGGGTACCATTTCATAATTCCTAGACAGCCATCACCACCGGTCTGGCTTCTTGGATAACCAAGATTTTAAATCAATGTATCCCAGATAGTGAAGATTCTAAACCATTGGTTGTTAGATAATAATGATTTAATTGCAGATGGTCCTTGACTAAGAAATTCCAAACTAATAGGTGTGGTCAAATTACTTTAGATTCTAGATTATGGGATCCTGGATAATGTTCAAGACCACTTGGTCCTGAGTACAAAAGAATCTAGGCCATTATGTCTCGGATTATGATTCTATACTACGTTCTGAATCAAGATCCTAGACCACTGTGTCCTATATACATTTTCTTCATCATCATGTCCTGAATATCAGGATTCTGGATCATGAGGTCCTGGATACTTAATATTCAAAGTCATCAGGTCTTACAGGATTAACATTTTAGACCAATGGATCCTTGATAATAAAAATTCTTTACAACTGTATTCCAGAGAATTGAGATTTTAAAGAAGTGGGTCCTAAACAGTGAAGCCTCTAAAATGTCGTGCTTACATTAACTGTGATTTTAGCTAACCTGTCCATGAAAAATGACCCTGAGATGTTACTTATAAATATATGCAACTGAAGGAAAAGGGACTGATACCATTCTCTGACAGCTGTGTCATTAGGGATATACCTCAAGCCTCCTCTGTAGCTACTAAACTAAAATCATTACTATAAAGTATCATTTTAGGTTACTAAGGAGAGGGTCCTCAAAAGGCTCACTTGATGGTTTTAAATTACTCTTGGATTTTGATGCAGACACTTTTCTTGGTACACTTGTCGAAGGTTTTTCCACTTTACTTGCTGAACTAAAGATGTCATCTGTAAAACAAGATAGGGTCTTACCTCAAAAAGCTAAAATGGAAATATACAAGAAAAACGTACTACTGTTACTATAGTTTGAGGAACGTGAAAACTCAGTTTTCTGAGCATTATGGCAAAACTGCTCTTCACAACTTGACAATATGAAACCAAAACAATTATAAAGTTAATTCCTTTCCATCATCATGCCATTTATTATTCTTTCAAGTCTAAAGATTTTCTTCTTTAATGCTCTTACTCGGAAAGAACTGTTTATAAGAGTGGAAGTCCAAGATTCACTTTACCACAGATGGCTGGATGAAGGATGAGTGTAAGCGATGTTAAAAGTGTAATCACCTCAATTACAGAATTTCACTCATTCCAAGTACTGTACCATATTTCTGAGTCATACAGACTAAAAACCTAAGAAATCAAATTGATGCACACCTACATTCTTTGTGCTAATGAAAATGAGTCAATGACTTGCTATCATGGATTTGTTCTTGTTTCTATACTTTTTCATCACAAAAATATTTCACAAAAAAAATCACCAAAAAACACATCCTGTCAGAGCTAGGTCATTAAGTGACAGGCAGCGTAAACTGAATGTGAAAGGAAACTTATGAACAATGTACTGTGATACTAACTTACCAATACTCTTATAAACTTACCGTCATCATCTTCAAACAGAGAATGAGCGGAAGGTGGTTTGGCCACAGACTTAGTAACACTGTTCTGCACTGCAAAGCTACCTGTGCTCGGCAATAAACTTGTTTTTGGTTTTGTTTGACCAAACAGTTCCTCATCATCACTGTCATTTCCACCAAATATAGATTTACTTGATCCTTTGCTACCGCTGATTTTGGATGAATTTAAGGCACTTATTGAGTTTCCAAAGAGATCATTCTCAACATCTTCACTGTTGTCCTTTAAGGCCACAAACTTACTTTCTTCTTTGGCTGAGGTATCAGCTGATTTCTCATTGTTTTCAACATTTGTAATTTTGGTAATTGTACTTTCATCAAATATGTCAACTTCAGGATCATTATCAATGGAATCAACTTCATTTGGCTCATTAGCCACTGCAGACGAAGCATTAACCACCACGGTTTTATCCTCATTAACTTCTGAAAGTCTCAGCTTCTTAGGAGATACACTCTGTTTAGAGTGAGATGCAGTAGTTGGTGATGGTGAAGAGTGTTTCACAGAAGAGGATGCAACTGCTTGTGGTGGTACTGTATACTCTATATCTGTTCTATTGTCAGGCAAAACTGAGGGGTCATTTTCTCCTAAACCACCTCTTCTATGGGCTCTGCTAGGAGGTCGTCGTCGTTGGCTTCCTCTGACTCGACTCTGAAAATGAAAATACAAAAAATGGTATCTATTTGGGAAGAAAATGATGTTTTAAATTTAAATGTCATTTATAATGAGGTTAGAACTTTTTCCTACTTTCTTACTTTTGAAGAGGTTGATAACATAATCAAGAAACTCAGGGATGTACCTTATTTAAACTCTGCAGTGTTGTGCTGGTTGTGGTTGGTTCATCAAAACTCACACTCTTTTCCTGACCTCCAGACTTAGGAATAAGAGGTTCAGAGCCAAATACCGGTGATAGTGGAGAGACAGGTGAGACTGGACTTACTGGGGTGATATTCTCTCTTGCTGATATGATAGTATTCTCTTTTTTTGCTGGAGAAGATGATAGTGAATTGGTAGGGCAGTCATCTTCATCACTCTCACTCTCAGGTGCCAACATACTCTTCCTTTGCTGCACTTTTGCCAGTAGCTCACTACCCCCGAAGCCGCCGCCACCACCAAACATTGACACTCCTCCAATGGGTGGTTTTTTATGTGGCTTTGTTTCTCGACTTTCCTTCTCTACAGTAACAATCTGCTCAGTCTTATCAGATTTTAATTTATTTTTTCCATTTGATTCATTCAAGTCTTTAGTTTTGCTCTTCTTATCTATAGGTAACTCAGATTCCCCAGAAAAAATTTCAGCCCCCAGCAACTTTGTGTCTGCAGTTTTGGGTCCCTCTTGAATATGAGATGAGGATGATTCAGGTTCTTGTGAATGCATCGAGGGGGACATTTTAGTCTTTGTTGGAAGAGGAGGTGGGCTAAGTCGACTGAACTGACTATATCTTCTTTCTGATTTCACTTGGCTGATACCAAATAGGTCATCATCATCACTCTCACCATCAAAGATGTTACTTTTACTAATACTGTTAATATTTTCTTCTTCTAGTACAGGTTTCTCTATATGAGGTGTTGTACTTCGCTCTTCCCGTACTTCCTCATCCTTTGCTTCTTTTGGACTTAGCATACTCTTCCGCTTACTAACTTGGGCAGCCAACTCTGCTCCACCAAAAAGAGCTACTCCTCCTACAGGTGGTTTCTTAATTATCTCTGGAGGTTTCTCTGGCTTAGAAACAGAAGCAAATTCACTCTGAGATGTCTGGGGAACTTTGGTATTTTCAGCGTCTGAAGGTAATGAAGGAAGGTTTTCCCTGTCTCTAACGGATGTTTCAGAAATATTTACTAGATTATCTGAATTTGTGACTTTTGCAGGAACTGGATCTTTCTGGTGCTGTGACTGTTTTACAGATGTGCTAACTATATCCTTGCCATCTTTTGCATTTTCATATGGCATTGATTTTGCTTCTGTCTTAGTAGTTGCAAATATGTCTACATCATCACCCACCCCAAGAAGATCTGACTCCTTTTCATCACTCCTGGCAGCTATCTTTTTACTCAGTAATGCCCTTGATAATGCATCCGAAAATATATCATCACCACTGTTGTCTGAAGAAGTTTGCACATCTGACTTCTCAGCTGGCATCTCAGACTTGGACGAAGTGGAAGGATTGGCACCTTCTTTTGTCTGATCCACTTTGATATCTGTCTTTGACTTGAACAAATTCTCATCTGGGGAGATAGGTATTTTGGGCTCTGGCTCAAGTTTCTGAGAACTTACATTAGTGGTGGTGTTTGGTGAGACATTCTCAGATGCTACTGTTGGCTCTGGCAAAGTGCTTATGGACCCTATTCTTTCTTCAGTTTTCTGAATTGCTGTATCATCATGAATGGTCTTTGATGAGGAAGAAAACAAATCATCATCAGATGGTGGACTAAATCTGTTGTTGGATGGTAATCCTTTTGCCCTTTGTTCTGCCTTCACTTTAACTGATGTTTCATTTGAAATCTGATCTATTGTGGATGGCTCATTAATGATCTGAGACACTGAAGACTGGGTGGATGGGGAAAAGCTATCTTGATGTGCGGGTGACCCAGAGATCACATGGCTAGGTTTACTGGTGCTTGGCGGTGGAAGAGGTGGCGGCTCTGTCATAAATGCAGAAGTTGATTTTGTTGAAGGAAATCTACTGGATGGAGAGAACAAGTCATCATCATCACTAGGGGAACTGAACAAAGAGCTACTCAAGGTTTTTGGAGGATCAGGAACTTTTACAGGATCTGATTTCTGGATATCTTGGGATTCGGTGGTGGTTACAATAGGATCAGAGTCAAACTGCCCATCATGTTTTGCATTACTGACTGCTGAGTTTGTCTCTGATGTTTTTTTTGTTGAATCTGAACCTCCAGTTGCTGGCAATATAGGTAAAGTATTTGGTCTCTTCTCTACTTTTGCAGGGATGCCAAACAGATCATCATCATCATCATCTGAAAACAGTCCTCCTGTGGATTTAATTACATTTTTAATACTACTAGTGTCAGCAACAACTTCAGTCCTAGGGAGAGTTCCTTCTCCATTTGGCTTCTTTATGGTATCAGATGTTACAGGCAAAACAGGCTCTTTCTGACCAGTCTTTGTTTCTAGGGATGAAGTCACTGGTTTTTTAATTATGCTACCAAACAAATCTTCTTCCTCATCATCATCAAACAAACCATCACCACCAATGTTTGTTATTTTGTGGGTGGCACTTTGTTGTGAAGATGGAGGCTCTGGTTTGTTGAGGGATACCGATGAATTTCTGCTAATTTCCCGAGTGGACCCCTCGTCATGTGATGGCTCAGACTCTGACGAATGCTGCTGATGAATAGCAGATGTTATGGCAGAACCAAAAATGTTGATACCACCAACTGGAACCTGGTAATTAGAACACATCACATCTCACAATTCTATAAAAAGAAATTAAGTAAATAATGCATAAGAGAACTCCTGTAAACTAAACTACAATAAGGCATAACTTCCACTTATTTTCCAATGATTCAGATCCCAATTAAAAAATTGCTTAATATCATGAGACAGGGCAGACTATGCAAATTTCCTTTAAATAACACGATACCAGAACTACCATATTCTTTCCATACAATATTCATAAATCTGTCATGCAGCTTCCCTATTTTGGAAATTCACCTATCTTGTAAACTTACACTGATTGTTTTAAAAAAATCTCTGAGTAACCCTTACTTCATCCTTTCTCTCCATATGCCCATGACAATGCAACATTCAATTTCTAATCTATTCATACATCCCTCTCCTAAATAGTCCATATCAACAAGACTTTGTGATATTTCCTTATTGAATGAACTACCTTACTGCCTAATGCCTTGCCAGACTGAAGGGTTTGGAATAAGAACTAGTTTGCTAAATCTATTTCCCAGAAAGTTACACTTATGGACTTAATTCAATCTATATGATTAGGAAAGGATTTAAGGGGCCCTAACCACCTCAAATGCCTGCACCCCAAATATGAAATTTACAGGATTAAGAGTGTGTGGTAAGACTAGGTAAACCATTGGGAAGAAGTATTCAGTAAGAACATTTAGTAAGAGCCTCTGAAAACACTTCACTGGAGTTGCCCTCTGCCAGTGGCCTGTTAAGCTTGCAGCACTAAAGGCTAAAAAGTGGCACATGAGTTTGCCATTTATGGAGACTTTTGCTATTGCCATCGCCTTGGTCTCCACACAGAAACTATAGGAAGCAGCAGCCAGACATATGATATGGGTCCAACCAAGGGTGGCAGTGATACAAGCACATAGCTTACAAGAGAAGCATACAATATACATTCATACAAAATACATACATCTCCATCAAACATGCTATCTCTTTACACACTCAGAAGCACATATACTTTCGTAAGTGGTTCATTCCTTACATTTACTAACTCAGGGATCCTGAAACATTTCGTGACAAGGACCAAAATCTTTGGCAGGCCAGATCTAGCCAGTGGCCCATAGTTTCAGGACCTCTGTGTTAGTTAATCATTCCAATGGGAGGTGGGAAACAATGCCTATCAAACATAAGAACCAAGATATGCACCGTCTTTTTTCCTGTTGACTTAGGCAGAGATGGAGGCTCTTCCTTTTGTTCATGATCCTCGCCACTATCAACAATACCTGAAAAATCAATATATGAAACATAAACGCGGGAGACAGCGACAAAGTATAATATAATAATAAAAAAAAACAGTTTAAGTACTCAGTACCCATGAAAAAATATCAATATGATGTGTAGCTTTTCTATATTTAAAACAACCACAAAGGGAAGAGGCATCAGAGATCGAGATGGAATATCAATATCTCTAAATTATTTCAGTCATCAATCCTTTTTACAGTGCAAAGTGTTGAAAGGAAATATAAAAAATTCTTTAAAGGAATTCACTGCTGGTTTTGACTTTCAGAAACTTTAGGTAGAAACATTAGATAGAAGTAATAGGTAGGAACATTAGGAAGGAACCTATGGAAAACCTGTGCTAGAGTTGCCCTCTGCCAGTGGCCTGTTAAGTTTACGGCACTAAAGGCTAAAAAGTGGCACCGGAGTTCACCACTTATGTAGACTCTTTTGCCATAGCCACAATCTTGAGGGAATTCCTGAAGGGAATGGGCATCAGAGATATACTATCACTTTAAGGTCAAACCTATCAATACAAGATATTAACTTGAACTACATGTGTTGTCTGAGTAAAAAATCCAAAGTGTAAAAGTTGGAAAGCAAAAAAAAAAAAAAAAAAAAAAGGAGGGGAGGGGACAATCAGAAAATGAAGAATGAATAACAGGTGCATAATAGGAATACACAGTAATCTTTGCAAATCCATCGAGAATGTCACAATATATTTAATGTGTTCTTTATAAGCAACATCTTGCACATCTCTAAACGTCACTGCTGAGGTGATATCCACTTAAAGAAGGGCAGCTCTGCCTGAAAACCTTCTAAGCTTGGTCATAACAGGGTATTTCTTGAAACAAACCGAAGCTTCAGCATTTTTGAGTCCATTAAACTGCTTAATACCAAGACAAGGCATACAAAGAAGGAACTAAGTCTAAATCAAGATGTCAAGTAATGATGAAGTCGAGTACTACTGACCTTGAGTCTTCACAATGGGCGTGGAGAAGAGTCCCCCATCCTCATCACTGGAGAATAGACCACTTGCTGCTGTGCTTGACTGCTCAGGTTGGTTCTTTACTTTGCTGTTCTGACTCTTTGTTTTGGCTGAAAAGAGAACAGGTTGCAAGTTATATAATTTCTTGATAAAGCTTTCATGAGTCATTGTTCAGTGGCTCATCATGAACATTAACTTCACTAACTACACTTACTTTATACTTGAGATAGATTTATTTTGAGGAATTTGAAAAATACTTACACCTACTGGTTATTCAGTGCTTTTTAGCATGAATAAGATATCTAAAAACTTAAAAGCAATTATTTATATCTATCAATTTTGGCTTCCTTTGAAAGATACCTAAAACCTTATATCCAAGATGATTTTTTTTTTCAAATGTACTTATCAGTTAAAAATATGTCCAGAACATCAACAGAATAAGAGCATGGTGGGTTGATGATACAAAAATGTTCGGAAGCACATATCTTGTCACAATGGATAAACAAGCCTCTCACTTGTTACAGTTGTTTTTATATTTCCCGGAGGTATGTGAGTTGCCAAGTGCTCACCATTTGGTCATCATAAGAGTCTATCTATCTAAATCTGGATTCCATCAAGGGGGTTGCCACAATAACAGAGTCCTCATTACTAGCGAACTCTAGTGTCACTTCTTAGCCTTTAGTGCCTCACCCTGAACAGGCCACTGGTAGAGGGCAACTCTTGCACAATGTTTGCAGAGGCTCCTACCTAATGTTTCTACTGCCTAATTCTACCTAATGCTCCTGACTACTACTTCTACCAAATGTAAAATCTTTCTTTCAAAATGTGCTGGAAACATTCATATCATGCCACTTCCACAAAAGCCTCTCCTTCAACAGGGATAACTTAGGAGTCCCCTGAGACTTCTTTAAAAATGAGAGGAGAAAAATCCTTATATGTATGAAGATCCATCATACACACATAGGATAGCAACTGTGAGATATACTTGGTGAACCATCAGGCTATTTTTACCTGTTTTTGTAGATATTCTTGACCATCTGGCTATCTTTACCTGTTCTCTTAGATTCTTGACCAATCATATTAAGATGTTGGCACTATACACAACATAAGAACAGGTTTTTTTGAGACAATAAAATCTTTAAGCTTCCAAAAGATAATTTTGTCTACACTGAGGAAAGAGGAAGCATGCGACTGTGATACTGCCGTAATGACAGTCTCTCAGTCCTGGACACGTTAAGCAATAGGTAGTCCATCTGGCAAAGCAGTGACAGGATACGAGATGCTTTTCATAGTAAACTGCTGGAATGCTGCATGAAGACTGGTGAAGCCTGAGACATGATACATCATGAATGACAGAGCTTTAATTTCATAGGGTCTACTGGGCACATGGTTTCCCAGGCAAATACTTATGATACAAGTAAAACAAGTGGTTTGGCAGTCCATATATGTCCAACAGAGAAATAAATACTTTGCAGTTCCTTAAACCTTCGGCTAATACTTGCCTGATGAAAGAGGCTTGCTGGAGAATAGGTCCCCCTCATCATCTGTATCACTTGCAAACAAGTTGCTGTTATTATTCTGAGGCCGACTTGTACCAGGAAGCCCAGTTCTAGTAGGATTTGGCATTGCTCGGACATTTTCTACTCCAACTGATGACTTTACAGGAGCTGTGGAAATGACAATAGTAAAATTTTCCTACTTAGAACAAGAAAAAGAGACCAATGAAGAGCATAATCTATCCCTCACTGTTCTTGACTTTTATATACAGGAATCAAGAAGTTAAAAAAGCTGTGAAAAAATCATCTGTGTTCACTGTGAAAGTTAAATTTCATAAGACGTGTTTCACAGCACTAGATAGTAAAACAAAAAACTATAAAATGACAAAGTGTTTAAAAAAGTCAAACATTACCTGGTGGAGTGTGAGAATTGATGTCAGCAAAGAGATCTCCACTTTTTTCTCTTTTAGAAGTAGATGGTGGATGAGTACTGCTATGCAGGCTGCCTGGGGTGAAAGAAGGCTCCCTCTTGCTTCCAAACAAGCCCCCATCTTCATCACTATCAGAATCCAAATCTGAGAGGAAAGAAATGATGAAACTAAATTATATATATGTAATACCTGGCAGTATGCACAACCTGATTGACAGGGCTGACCACAGTGTACTGTTATTGATTTGGGCACATGGGAAGGATGAGCAAAGACTGACTGACGTAAGGATATATGTGGCAATATGGAGGGAGTAGAGGGGAAGAGGAGACTGAGAAGAATGGAGTGAAAAAGACTTTTAGGTATTTGGGTTTGAATATCAAAAAGACACATAAAAGACAAAATGAACTGAATTGCTGTGGCATTTGGGAGTCAACAAACTATCAATGGGTTGAACCAGGTTGTATGAAGTAGTGAATATGGATTAGTTCTGCAGACAGTGGGCTCTTGTTTCAGTGCATTATATGTATATCATCTAATAATTAGATGTGTGGGAGCAAGGGCCTGGAAATCCTCCCCTACTGTTTTTTAATTTTCCAATAGAAGGAACAGAGAAAGGGGCCAGGTGAGGATATTCTCTCCAAGGCTCAGTCCTCTGTTCTTGGTGCTACCTTTCTAACGTAGGAAGTGGTGAATATGTATGAAAAAATAAGATTTAATGTGTGTAAATGAGGCCTATGCTTGGTTGGTCCTGATGCTACCTCTCTAAGATGGGAAAGGCGAGCAGCTGTAAAAATGCTATTTTCTACCATCATCTTAATGCACCTCAATGTCAAGTACTCAACTCCACACCTCTTTGATAACAGGTATCTTCCTCATGTCCTCAACCTTTTCAATACAGTTAGAGAATACTGTATCACCACCCTATATTTTTTCATTCTCTCCTTTCTCATTTTAATGATAAAATACATAGATTCATATTTTTGGACTAATTGTTTTGTAGAACTAGGATACCCAGTCTCAACCCTGTAGACTTGCAAAAGGCTTGAGATTCCCATTCTCCTTGGGCAGAATTCCAACTCTGAAACACATCGATCACACTAGAATACCTGAGTCTATCTAAATCTTGTAAGCCACTTCCTGATAAACATGTCTGCTCCTTCAATACCCTGGCTTCTGCATATTTCTAAACATTTTTCTTCTTTAATGCGTATCTCATCCATGCTACCCTTCATTTTGATCTTTATTCAAAATACACTTGCCTAAACTCTTCTTTTCATAAAATTTTTCCTGTATTATCCCACCAACTTAAACCTACTTTCTGGACAGTAACAATTTAAAGTTTTCTTTGGCCATATCTGAAATCTTGCAAATGAACATTTATAATTATGAACATATGAATTCTCTTCAGGTAGGTAACTCGTTAACTTCCTCATAACTTCAACTAGATTTCAACTGGGAAAAATAATCAATATGACTGCAACCATTCAATTTCGGACATGGATTATCCTGCATGCAACCCACCTCCTCTGCTTCTAGTGTTGGCTGTATCTGCAGTGATGCTGGACTTCTTGCCAATTTGTGAGGGTAGACTTGGCCCACTGTTGATGAGCTGCGGTGATATGAAGTTTATGAGTCATTTAACTGGGATCTGAACTGAATACTTTACTGGAGCAGAAAAGTCTATACCTTTATTATATGCACAACCAACACTGGAAAGAGAAAATAATAGATGGTACGTATTTTCATTTCATACATCCTCTGTCTTAGGATGAATTAAACGAAAGTACTTACTGTCTATTCTTTTCTCTTTCCAGTGGTAATTGTGCTGCATGTATGTCTTCACAGTGAAGTGAAGGTTCTACCTATATCATATCTGGATAGTTCTGGTTCAAGGCAACAATGTGATTGTAGTGATAAATCATGATACAACTCTTCAAAAAAATTACCAGCAATACATTGCTTTATCATCTTAGCCAATGTAACTGTCAATGATAACAATCATAAAGCATATTCTTTTTCTAATCTAATGGATAAAGTACTTCTGTATATTGACCACACACTGTCTAAAAAAGAAAAATAACAATGTCAGAAAACTATCCAAAAGATGAAGGGGTAAAAGAATAATCTGTATCAGCTAAAGTCACCTTTCATGAATTATGTGGAAATCAGCACTAACAAACCAGTGTAAAGAGAATGTAATATCAAATTAATCATATGCTGAAGTAGAGGGCAGATACACATGATAACAAAAACAAGCAAATCAGTAGACATCATCAGTAGACATCAGTTTATCAGTTCAGCAAACAAATAACAATGATGAATTATGTTCTGTGACTGCGGAGGATTCTGAAAAAGTTTCACATGAGCATGTATTCAGTGACCAAAGAAGATTACGATGGACAGTTTCACATGAGCATGTATTCAGTGACCAAAGAAGATTACGATGGACAGTTTCACATGAGCATGTATTCAGTGATCAAAGAAGATTACGATGGACAGTTTCACATGAGCAAGTATTCAGTGACCAAAGAAGATTACGATGGAAAGTTTCACATGAATATCAATCTTCTATCTATCTATATCTTTGATACCCACTCCCATTGGGAATTCCCTTAAGGGGGTGGCCAAGACCAAAAAGCCTCCATGACTGGTGAACTTCACTGCCACTTCTTAGCCTTTTAGTGTCTCACCCTTAACAGGTTACTGGCGAAGGGCAACTCTTGTGCAGAGTCTCCAGAGGCTCCCACCTAACATTTCTACCGATTTCTGCCTAATGTTCCAACTTACTACTTTTCCTAATGTTCCTGTCTCATGTTCCTACCTACTATTTCTATCTACCGCTTCTATCATTCCGCTAAAGGCATGGCTAGCACATAGCCCTTACCACAGGAAAAGCTGGAGTTACAAAGAATGAGTTGTGTGAGTTAAGTATTGTCAAGTGTTAAGTATGACAAGGATAGATTGCATACTTGTGGACAGAAAGCCAGCAGTCTACATGTGAGTGAGGCAGAAAGAAAAAGACAGCTAACTGGGTCACTACTCAGCCATCACTAATCCTCTTGATAATTAATCTTAGAGCCTTAAAACAATGCATGACAATCTTTATTTGACAAGGTTAACCATATAAAGAGCAAGAGAAAAAAGTACTACACTAAAATAGACACGCACAAGCAGCCAACCCAAGATAAGCAGTCCAACAGCAACACCAAGTTGGATCAAGCATGATGGCCCTTCTTGACAAAGAAGGTACCAGTCCATCCCAGGATGAAGAGCACTATACAGAGCACAACTACAGCAATATCAAAGTCCAGCAAAACGTCTCCACTTGAGATCAGCTTATGCTGGTATCTTAGATATAAACTCCGGAGAAAATCGGACAGTATACTCATGTTCAAGAGTAGACTTCTGGAAAAAGGTCAGACACAAGTGGGTAGTAACAAATCAAATGAACGACTGTGGTTATCAAACTGCTTTGGCCTCTATGTCTACACAGGAAATGCTGACTCCCTCATGAAAACATCACTCTAATATAGCACAAAAATCACAAGTTAACTAAGAAATTAAAGATCTTTTCAACAATACTTATAAAAATCTTCCCTGACCTATATCTACACTAATAAAAGACAACCAATAAAAGATGGCAAAAAAAAAGTGCACACTGAGAAATACAGATGAGTGGCAATAGCTAACCTTCACAGGATGTACTGAGATAAGGCACCATAATATGACATCCTAAGGCAGCACATCAATATAATAGGTATCCATACAGTACCTACATTATGCTAATGAAGGGGAGACTGTTGTTGATTGATTAGTTTGGACTTTCAATGTATCTATGGTTCATAGAAGGTGCCTGAAGATTGGGTGAATGCAGGTATAGTGTCAATGTATAAAGACAAGGGGGATAAGCGTGTCTGTCCAAATTACAGAAATATAAGTCTGTTGAAAGTACTTGGTAAATTGTATGGAATAAGTGTATTTGGTAAATTGTATGGAAGAGTAGTGATTGAGAGGGTAGTGGCTTGCATAAAGCATCAGACTGGGGAGGGAAAATATGGTCTGAGGAGTGACAGAGAATGTGTGGACCAGGTGTTTACCTTCAAGAATGTATGAAAAATTCTGAAGAGAAACAGAAGGATTTATATTTGGCATCTATGAATCTAGAGAAAACATATGACAGGGTTGATAGAGATACTTTCTGGAAGGTGTTACAAATATATGGTGTTGGAGGAAAGCTATCAGATGTAGCAAAGAGTTTTCATCAAGAGAGCAAGGCATGTGTATGAGTAGGTGGAGAAAGAGCAAGCGGTTCCAGGTGAAGGTGGGTTTGTTGCAGGGGCGTATCACTAAGACCCAGGCATTTACCTTCTTAACTACCCAGACCATAAACAGATTGAACAAGCACAGTGCATGCATGTGTGTGTGTGTGTGTATGGTGAATATATAAACCAACACAAAAGAAAAAAAAAATCCCAACTACAATACTTACTCTCTGTGAAGCTTTTGAGGAAGGACCAAACAAATCCTCCTCCTCTTCTTCCTCCCCACTGGTAACCTGAGGAGACCTATGCTTGTTCGCCGTAGCATTGGTAATAACTGGATGATTAACCTCTTCATCTGACCAATCAGAGTCACTTTCATCATCCTAGAGTTATGATGCCAAATATATCTGATGTTGATTACAAATCTCAGTTTTGAATTAATGGTGATTATAACATCTAATGATCCTTTTGCTGAGGTCAACAGTATGGTAATCAGTCCCTCCAATTTCCAGATAATTAAATTGTAGGTCAACAGGCCTTCTGTTATCTGTATTTCCTATTAGTATTCCTTAAACACGAGAAAATGACATTATTCACCTATGCAGCCAACTATGTTGGTTTCAGAAATTCCAAGCTAAATTCGGGTTCAGAGTGCTTGTATATCCTTTGCATGGTTTGGCATTTAGAAAAGAGTCCCTCAGACTCAATATACTTTTTCTAAACAAGAGTCAGCAAGCCAAGAACTATGCACTCATCATCTGACAGGGAGTAAATTTGCACAGAGAAAGCTACTAAATCAACCATTCTAGTATATGTTACTCAAAAACAAAATGAGAATATGCTGCCTAGATGCCTGGCAAACTATATTTTTTGACCTTACAGACCAAATCCTCTAAGCTTAACACAAGTTATTTTTACTCTGGAGCTTTGAGCACCAGTTTTTGCTTCACAAAAGACAAGATCTAAAAGCTTCTAAATTTACAAGCATACTAATTTCTGAACTCGTCTACAATCATCTGTTCTTGATGCTAACTTGCTTACATGGGAAATGGTTAGCATGTATGGTTAAAAAAAAGAAAAGTGAAGTGCGATAAACTGGGTCAGATCTTCCTCAACTTACCATTACTTTTGAACTACTGGCTGGAATGGCTTTAAATGTTTGTGCTACATGATCTCCTTCATCTTCCATATCCAACTCATCTTCAGTCTCGGTCTCATCAGGGCTGAATGTCATCTTGGAGTTCTCTTCACTGGAGGAAATTTCTTGCAAACCAACTCTATCATCTGCCATGAATCCCTCAGAACCGATGATGAGAGGCAGAGGTTTACTCTCATATGGGTCAATCAAGGCATATATTGGAACAGGGCTGCCAAAAGGGACTCTGATTAGAAATTGCACATTATCTACTGATGTGGGTTTATGTGTCATACACAGTGCTTGACACATAAATTTAGTAAATTTAGTAAATTTTTGTAAATGATGTCCTGGAAAATTAACAAAGGAACGTTCTACATACATTTCCTACAGTCGATTCTACAAAAACTAAATAATTTGTGATATGATAAACATTTTGCCAACAACCTTTGCATGCAACTGTACTGAATATTTCCTTATAAACAATGCAGTTAATTCTAAAAATCCTCATCAGAGTTGACTGACTCAAGGGCCAGGCCACTGTAGGTGCATGTATCTACAATTTTTACTGTGGATGGCAAATTGAGTAATATCATATAAAAGTATAACCAGTGAAGAATAACTTCCCTTACTTCATATCCTGTCTTCAGTGACAGGTGACATCTTATCCATGAAAGGTTGTGTCAAACATTGTACCTTATGGCTTACATTAAATGAAATCTATTCCAAGACTCAAAAAATATCACCTCACACCAAGAAAAATAGTAGCTTCACAACTTGGTTTTTTGATGAATAACAAGCAAAGAAAATAAGTATGAGTCAGATACAGAACAAGAAACATAATGCAACAAAATGTAAGATATAGGCCCAGTACAATACACACGAGAAATAGTACAAAACAACATACTTTACAGTCAGAAAATTAAAACAATGAAAGAACTTAGTCCACATGCTAAACCTACAGGGATAAAACAGAAATGATAACTAACATGCTACTGAATGATGATGACTGTATAAGTGTTGCATACCTGCCAGGACTGTCTTCATCGTCAGAGTCAGAATCTTGTATTTCATGACGCTCATAGCATCTCTTAACAAGTTCAAGTCCTTCAGTAATTGCATTTCTGCACCTACTTATTACATCTTCCTCTGTGGCTTGTGGCTGAAAAAATAAGTTTGGGAAAAATTATCAACAGCTTTAAACAATTAATTTCAATATTCTCAATCTTTTATCTGTATCATATCAATTTCTCCTACTTAATAAAAACACTCCCTTAATAGTCTCAGCAGCTAAGATACAAACCTTTTCCACAACTTCTGACTTCTCTCTAACTACATCAGCATCATCCTGATAAGTTCTGTTCTCAATAAACTGTGTATTAGCCAACATGTGAAAGGCATTGTTGGTGTTGGAGATGACTGTCATCACCCGATCTGTGTCCTCCAAAACCTTCTTCAGGGCACCCTCTACATCATGGGTACGAGACACCAACCTCTGCAAGAGTCAAGAACACCAGTTGCTCTATATCATAAGACCTCCTAAGACTCCTGTAATGCACACTTATATTTCATATAAAAAAATATCTTGATATACTGAAGTTTCATATATGCAGAGCCATTCCTACTCAACTCTTACTCTTCATTTAATGCACAGTTTTACCTATTCTAACTACTGCTAATTTGTTTGTCCATATACATAAGTTTATTCAAGTAGGAAATAACTAATCCTACTATCTGGTGACTGAATCTATCAATCTATCTTTTATTATCTTTATCACGTAACCCTATGATCTCTATCAAGGGGCTTCTGCAGCTTCAAGGATACACTCCCTAAAAGACTGAAGTAAAGTTGGCTTCTTTGAGAAAAGAAGGTCCATGATGATGCTGAACTCTCATCTGTCTGTTGATGACAACAGAGTCTTATCAAAGGCAACTTCTCATTTGTGGAGTTACCAACACAAGGTTGAGTCTTCTAACATCTCTTTTCCTATTTATCAGGCATATCATTTTCCTCTTACAATGCAAGGCAATTGGATGTACATTTCTTACAGAAAGTCTAAACACATTATTTACATAAATTTCCTATGCTTCCTGGACAACATAAAAATGATGCACCATCCTCCATGGTATTTCAACTGTTGCCAACCAGACAAGTTGATGAATCATGAGCAAAGGATGTGGAAACATTGTGTAACTTACCTGCAGTTGTTTCCCAAACTCGCTACCCTGGTATATACCACACCTACTATTTCTAAATGCCGAAGCCCATTTAAAGTACAATCACAGTTGCTGCCTGAAGTATCTTGTATCATATACAGCACATCAGCCGTCAATGGGTTAGATGCTGATCATTCCTTACTGTGTCATCTTATTCAGTTTCTAAATCAATTCTGTTCTATCCTCCCCTTTGATTTTTCTTTCTATCTTCCACTTTGAGGTGTCTTTCTATCGCCCTCCTTTTGAGGTGTCTTTCTATCTTCCCCCCTGAGGTATCTTTAAGTGATGAAGTACAAAGCTGTCTTCATGCAATCTTGATCACAAAGAATTCTCCCAACTAGCCCCTCAAAGTGTCTCAACTATGCTTGGCAAATTGCACAATTAGCAATAAAAAACTCACATATACAACACAAAATATCTATTTCCCACCTCTCAAAAAATGAGTTGGTGTATGAAAACTTTAAACATGCATTAGCTATTAAAAAAAATTGATGCATATTCCTACATGATAGAGCATACATGCACTTCATCTTAAATTATGCAGGAGAATCCCTTACATTTCATGACTACTGAAATAAAAATCTTATTACATATATTATCACAGTCAAAATGATGGAAATACAAGGTTAACATAATCATCCGAACTATATGCTACTGTTGGGTAACACAGCAAAACTAATCAAAACCAGATGAGACAGCAAAATCACACTTCATCAAGCATTATTTTGAAATCGAATTCTCTACTTTGAAGCACTTAGAGTGTTTCAAAGTGCACTGCTTTCTCATAAGATGCCTCCTATGTATTTTCTTTAGGTTAATCATTATCATTTTCAAAGGCAAGGGAAAGAGGAGAAAACAAAGAGGGGAAGCTCAAATATAGAAGGAATGGAGATAATACTTTACCAAGGGGAATCTACCAACGATGTAAAATCTGACCAGCCCTGTTCACCACATCTTGCACATATGAATAAATGCTACCTTAAGGGAGCAGTCTTTCTAACCTACCTGTGATATGCTTTGTAAGAGTGTGGCAGTGGCAGCATCAGCAGCCAAACTCCATGACTCGGAGTGTGGCCGGAGGTCGGTGGGTGTAAGTTTGGTGTTTTCCCACCATCGCTTACCTCTCTCAGCATCCTCTTCTGTTGAGCCCTAAAATTTCAGCACCTGTTAGTTGTACAGTAATACATACGATTCATATATATCTATTTATATTTATCTCTTTATTTTACTTAGTCACCTCCCGCGTCAGCGAGTTAGTGCAAGGAAACAGATGAAAGAATGGCCCAACCCACCCACATACACATGTATGTACATACACATCTGCACACGCAAATATACATACCTTTACATCTCAACATATACATATATATACACACACAGACATATACATATATACACATACATAATTCATATTGTCTGCCTTTATTCATTCCCATTGCCACCCTGCCACATATGAAATTTTTATTTTGCTTTGTCGCTGTCTCCCGCGTTTGTGAGGTAGCGCAAGGAAACAGATGAAAGAAATGGCCCAACCCACCCCCATACACATGTATATATACATACACGTCCACACATGCAAATATACCTACCTATACATCTCAATGTACACATATATATACACACACAGACACATACATATATACCCATGCACACAATTCACACTGTCTGCCTTTATTCATTCACATCGCCACCTCGCCACACATGGAATACCATCCCCCTCCCCCCTCATGTGTGCGAGGTAGCGCTAGGAAAAGACAACAAAGGCCCCATTCGTTCACACTCAGTCTATAGCTGTCATGCAATAATGCCCGAAACCACAGCTCCCTTTCCACATCCAGGCCCCCACACAACTTTCCATGGTTTACCCCAGATGCTTCACATGCCCTGATTCAATCCACTGACAGCACGTCAACCCCGGTATACCACATCGATCCAATTCACTCTATTCCTTGCCCTCCTTTCACCCTCCTGCATGTTCAGGCCCCGATCACTCAAAACCTTTTTCACTCCATCTTTCCACCTCCAATTTGGTCTCCCACTTCTCGTTCCCTCCACCTCCGACACATATATCCTCTTGGTCAATCTTTCCTCACTCATTCTCTCCATATATACATATATATATATATATATATTCATTTATTATACATAATCACTGTTTCCCATGTCAGTGAGGTAGTGCCAGGAAACAGACAAAGAATGGCCCATCAACTCATATACCCATATATATATATACATAAATGGCCACATACGCACATAAACATACATATACATATCAACATATACATGCATATACGCAAAGATTACATACATACACATGTACATATTCATACTCGCTTGCCTTCATCCACTCCTGTCGTTACCCCCTGCTTCAGCGAGGTAGTGCTAGATAAACAGACAAAAATGGTTACATTCATTCACACTCAGTATCTATCACTCAATATCAAGATGAAAGTTATGTGGACTTAAAAACAACTTTTGCAATAAGTTTTCCTTAATAAAATGAAATTATATACTGGCAGGGTAGCAGTACAAAAAATTGAAATTTTGATGAAAGAAACTGTGATTAACACAAAATGTAAGTGAGTACTATTAGAAAAGTTTTTATGAAAAAAAACACAAACATATGATACTCTGTAAAGGAAGAGGAAATGCTGCTGCTATCAGAATTTAATCTAAAGGTCATAGGTATCAACAGAAAAATATACAGGAATCTGTTATACGCTAAAGGTCTTAGTCTAATCTATTTAGGTACAACGGAATACCGTCACAGCCTTTTCCCCCAACTTCGTCCATTTTTCAAAATTACCAACTTTCTGTCTACTTTAAGATAAATAAAAGTGCTAATGATATGACGCAACTAAAGTATATAACCAATGACCTTCAGTTTTATACCACGAAACTCTATATTTTCTCTTATCTTCAATGTTTTACTCAAACACATATATACTATCACAGGATGGGAAAAATTATTACAAATTTCTTCCATGTATCTAAGCATGATAATCTCAGTAGATACGACCAATTGATGCATTTCATCAATATTAGTAAGCTGATAACAGGGCAACCCTCAACCAATTATCTGCCCCAACAGAATATTTTAAGTATATCAATTTTCCTCATTTTTTTTTTGTTTCAAATAACACATATCCATAATTTCCCTGATTTTAATAATGGCCTGCCAACCAACGTGGTATTTATTCCCTTAATCACAATATATAGCCTGGATGTAGTCCACATCCTTAGTGACTCGAGCATGTCTTACCACACTACCGCTGGTGACCAACATGTAACCATACCATAGTAACACTCACAGTATCACTAAATATATCAAGTAACATCATTAGTAACAATAGCATCATCAGGTAACATCTGTAACTAGAATAAATGGGTTACGTTCCTGAAACGACCGTCAAGTGTTACAACGTTACAAGGCTACAGTAAGAGGCTGTCACGTTAGTAACATGAGTTATAGAGTGTCAGGACATTAGTAACGAGAGTAACAGTGTGACAAGGTCAGAGGGAAGGCCTCACCATCACTGGGCCTCAAAAATTAGGATAATCAGGAGGACTTGTGTGTTGAGGTGACCAGCTGATTGTTGTTCTCCTGAAGTATAGACAACTAAAACCAATTACTATTATCAACAAATTGTTTGTTTTAACATCATTATATAGAATACTATCGCTATATAAAATAGTTAATACTATGCAGTTCTATGTTATAAAGATTTTAATTCCTCGTGAGGGGCGTAAATACTGGATCATGTTCCCTATAACGTCATATGACAGTTCAACTTGTGGCGCCAAATTTATCATCTCCAACTCGTCTGTTAGTTTTGTTATGTCTTATTTTGTGACTTGTGTGATAGTGATCATTATCATCATTGGTTTTAAGGAAAGCTTTTGTATTCAGGGTAGATTTTGGTATAAAGGGAGGAGAAATTACGGTCAGATTAGGGTGTAATATGACCAGTTATGGGAGGGTGGTGTTGGCGGTGAGTCTGAAGGTGGAGTGTCGGCCAGACTCATGATAGGTTCACAACCACAATCTTTAATCACCTAACTACACCTAACGACGATTAAACTACCGGACATGTCATTATGCCAGACAATACCACACCTCACCAAATGACACTACACTTCACCATAACTACATATGATAACACCACATCGCACCATATATGACCACACACACCATAATTACACCATATAGCAACCATAATACAATATATTGTATCATATATTGCAACCATAATACAGTATATTGTATCATATCATACCACATTGCGATCATACTACAACATATTATATCATATCACCACATTGCGATCATACTACAATATATTGTATCATATCACACCACATTGCGACCATACTACAATATATTGTATCATATTACACCACATTGCAACCATACTACAATATATTGTATCATATCACACCACATTGCGACCATACTACAATATATTGTATCATATTACACCACATTGCAACCATACTACAATATATTGTATCATCACCATATTGCAACCATACTACAATATATTGTATCATATCATACCACATTGCGACCATACTACAATATATTGTATCATATTACACCACATTGCAACCATACTACAATATATTGTATCATATCATACCACATTGCGACCATACTACAATATATTGTATCATATCATACCACATTGCAACCATACTACAATATATTGTATCATATCATACCACATTGCGACCATACTACAATATATCGTATCATATCACACCACATTGCAACCATACTACAATATATTGTATCATATTACACCACATTGCAACCATACTACAATATATTGTATCATATCATACCACATTGTGACCATACTACAATATATTGTATCATATCATACCACATTGCGACCATACTACAATATATTGTATCATCACACCACATTGCAACCATAATACAATATATTGTATCATATCACACCACATTGCAACCATACTACAATATATTGTATCATATCATACCACATTGCGACCATACTACAATATATCGTATCATATTACACCACATTGCGACCATACTACAATATATTGTATCATATTACACCACATTGCGACCATACTACAATATATTGTATCATATCATACCACATTGTGACCATACTACAATATATTGTATCATATCACACCACATCCCACCAGACCCAACCATATGTTACCACACACCACACCTCGCCCCACTTTACGTCACTATCACTTCTGCCGAATGACTGGTATGGGGAGGTAGTGGCCATCTCTCACTTGTGTTGGTGGTAATGCAATCATGAACATGCATGTTGGTCTGATCATTAGCCTCGTCAAGTGTCATGCACTACATGAAGCACTACTGCAATGGCCTGATGCCATCCATACGTGTTAAATTTTCAATCATTTACGCCTCCTATCTTTCCTGTTTGCATTGTATTTTAACCTTTTTTTCTATCATAATGTACTACTTTGATTTGTTATTACAGGCGGACTAAGGTGCATTTTCTTACAAGTGAGTTACAATGGATAAAGTAGAGGAACTTCGACAGCAAGTTAAGGAGGCGTTAGAAATATTTCAAAGCTCGCAAAGGAAGAAGCAGCTCTACCTCATGGAGATACACAAGACTGTTATTGAAATTCTGGTGAGCTGTTAGCTTATTAATTCCTTCCTGAGTTATGTGAAAGACCAAATTGTAGATATTTTCTCGAAACATTTTTCAGTTACAACTCTTTTGTTACAATGACTCAGCCCCGCTAATTATATCTTTTGTGTCACTTTTCCTTAAAATAGTACAATCTTTGAAGAATTTTCTCTATATACTCTATTTTTCTCATTAGTACAACCTCATCAACATGCATCCATATATTCCACGTCTGCTTCATCATTTCTGCTCTCCAAACTCACAATTATATATATCTTTTCTTGTTTGGCAATGACCTGTATTTGTTTTCTTCACAGATGAAAAATATGAATGAAAATTTTCGGCTGGGTATCCAAGACTACTTTGAGTCGAGGAATGAAAGGCTTCACAAAACCCTTAAGACAATAGATGAGATGCTCAACCAGGCATCCGAGGCCCATGCCAGAATCAGCAGCTTTAGGTCAAGACTGGTTGATGCTTGCAATACTGTCATTCAACCAGCGATCAAGACTGAGAGCAGTCATGTCTTGGTATAGTAAACTTACTTTCTGTAACTTATCTCCTGCATTATCAGTTGGGAGCAAGGGTTGATCTAAGAAGATATTTGATAGGAACAGTTTGGATGATGTAAATTTAAGAGAAAGGGTAAGGAAAATGCAGTAGTTGAAAAATTTGGTAAATTATAGTGGTAAAAGAAAAGAGTAGGGTAGAGGAAGATGTAACATTGTCCAAATGGTAAATGGAAACATTCTAATTACGTGTTTGTATTGTATGGGGAAGGAATTTTGAACGTCAGTTTGAGTGGTGTTGAGATATTGCTGTGTATAACATGGAGAAATGGGAATAAAGAGTTTTTGTGGCTTTTGTACAAAATACAGTTTTTATAACAATGGTTTTTTCTGGTTCAGATTTGTCTCTGTATGTTGATTATAGTTTGGGTGATAGACTAAAGGCATTGTAAGATTGTAATCAAAGACTAAAAGGTATGGTTGAATGAGAAAACAGTGCAGTGGTTTCAATGAAAGACTTTCAGTTCATCAAGTATTGCTGAGTAATTCGGATGTACTGAAAGATTATAAAGAAAAATGACTGTTAGAGTAATCTATTAGAGAGAAACAGAAATGAGAATTCAAAAGTCGGAGGTCAATAGGATATATCAGCCAAAATCCAGTGAGAAGGTGAATTTATTTTTTGGGAAAGAATGTTCTGTCGTTCTCTCTCATAAGTAACTTCATATCCAGTTCCATTGCATTAAACTGAAACCTAAACTTATATTTACATCAGCACTTCTTATTTTTCATTTTGCATCAGTATCTCGATTCACGCCACCTCTATACACATAATAGTTCAGTTGCATACAATCTGTAGTCATTTCTGTAACATCTTCATTAGAAATATTTCCAGCTTAATCAGGTCCTTCATGACATCTCTCCATTCCTCTGGTCTACCTCTCCTCCTTGCACCTTCTACTGAACTACAGTACCAAGAGTCTCCATGTAGTGATAACTTGAACGGAAATGTTTAGCACTTGCAAATGTTAAGAATTAAGGTACAAAGTTGGATAACAACACATATCGCTAAAATTTAAGGTACAAATTTGGATAACAACACAGAACCTTTAATAGTTTTGACATGTAGTGCGGGAAGAAAATCCTTCATATTTTCTGATGTAATTTTTTCCAACAATAGATAATCACTGACCAGTGATGAACTCATGCAAATGCAGGCAAAAAAATTAAGAAAAAGACAGCAACATCCTTTACCACCCACCACTTTACAACCAAAGGGTTAGTAGAAGCTTTTTATTATTGAAATAAGGCTGAGATCCATGTTAATGAAATGGACCCTAACTATGAAGATGCCATAGTATTCTCTAAAGGGTATACAAATGTTTGATATGCATATCCTCAAACTTTCACTCTGCATATCCTTCTCACATCGTTTTTCACGTTATCTGTCCTTCCATCCCCAGCTTTAATTTGCAGTCGTCTCCTCTCCACTGCTTTTATCTTTAACCTATTCTGACTTGTATGAACTTGAATTTCTCATCCATATATGGTGTATATGAGTAAAATAAAGTAGGAGAGGGGGATTAATGTAGAATGTAGGTACGAAGGTTGTCAGCAAACAGAAGTGCTTAGTGCTATGCAAGGAAAGATGCTTGGAAGAGGATCTGCTTCAGCCATCCTGCAGGATACTGGGAGGTGAATGATGGATGTAGATAGGTAGATAGATAAAAGGATAGTATTTGGGCTTGATGGGTCAAATGGAATCTTTGATGCATAAAGTGGAATGGAAAAGTATCACGCACATCTTGGTGAAACTTGGGATAGAATTTGAAATGTTTGTTCCCTCTATTTTCAGAGGACATCAGCATAGTTTGTATACAATTCAAACTTTTATTTTTTCTAGGTGAACGGACAAGGAGTTGCCAACCTCCAAAAAGTGTCGGAAGAGACAGAGCAATGTGTGCTGCAGATAAATGAGTTGCAGGATAAATACTGCAATCTGATGACTGACATCGAGGACAAAGTACCACAGAGGGTAATGTATTGCTTTTTATTGCAGTCAAAATTTTCTTTGATTGGTGTGGGTCTCTGTAAAGGGAAAGGTATTGCACAAAAATTGATAATAATGTGTAACATGAGGACATGTAATGAAGACAAGATGCTACGAAAGGCATGATTAGTAAGGTAAGGGTGAAGTTTAGATGTGGTCTATGCTTGCTAAGAGAATGCATGTGGAAGATTAACTTTCCTGAGAGTAATACTATGAGATGAATGACATTATGTTTAAGGAGAAGACTCAAAAGGAGGAAAGACTAAACTAGCATTTTTCCACTTCCAACAGAACATTTAGTCTCATTTTTCTTTATTATCTTTTTGGCCCTTATTGTATTTTACTGAAGGTCTGACTCAAAAGGGAATTTTGCCTGTGACTGAAACCTACAACATAAAAAAGGCTCTGTCTTTACCACTAGAGGTTCGGTACAGTTTACACTTGAAATATGTTCTAGCAGGTTTTTAGAAGAAAAATATGACTTAGAGGTTAAAGTAAGTTGAAAGTGCATAACTAGGATTCTGCAGAAGCTTGTTGTAAGCCATAGAAGATACTATAATCCAGAAACTTCCAGGGGACTTAACCTTCTTAGACCTCCACCAGGGCATTATCCTGAACCCACCAGTTGCTACTAGCCACTCTGCTGGACCCTTGGGTTTGATCTGTTGTATTTCCTTCAGAATATGTTTTGTTTACTTATTGTCCACTTGGATATTATTGTTTTCTTGCTGTGATGTGTGGTCCACGTTTGATTTTGTGATCACTTTTGTGGTTGCAGAGAGCAAAATGCTCATTCCTTCAAGCTTTTTATTTTTCTTTAGCTCTACCACCTGCCAGTGCCCAGCATAGTTGTTCTTAAAAGGGTAAACCTTCCCTTGTATCAGCCCAGGAACTTCTTGTTGCAGCAACTTCGTGTTTCTTTTGAAATCATTAAGAGTTTTACCACAATTTTTACAAATGATGATTTTCACTTATAAGGGATTTACTAGTCATAGATGATGGAGCATCATCACTGAAGATGAATCAGAATTACACATTTGCATAAATGTCCTTAAAACATTTGAGATAATCCTGCAGCTTCTGTGTACGAGAAATGTTTAATGATTTCTGAGGCAACCTAATTTGGACTAATGTAGATAAATCAGAGCAGCAGTTCCACTCAGTAAACCTCATTGTTTATAATGTAAAATCTCAGAAAAAGAACCTCCCATGTCAGAAAAGGGTCTCCAATAGAAATAAACTGGGTATTTCAGCCTAATTGCATATTGTTACACATGTTCATAAATATCAGGTTAGGAGATGAAACTGAATTCTCATACTAGTTTGTAATCATTCTTTAGACTGATGCCATTCTCAGTGCCACGGAAGCCAAGACCAAGAATGGTGACCAAGAGAGGGATAGGGAAGTGACAACCATTTTAAAAGCTATTGATGAGGAGCTAGAGAAGGCTGTCCAAGTTCTGGAGAGTATGGAGAAAATGAAAAAACAAATGGAATGCCTTTTCCAGATTCTAGGGAAACCTAGCAGTGCACAGTGAGAATTCTTTTGGTATCTTTAACACATGGTGTGATGATGCCCAGTTTATGTATAGACTGTCGATAGTTTTAGTTTTACGGATTATTATAGTTTAATACAGTTTCAATGAAAGCAATACAGATTGTCCTTCCCAAAAATGATGTCATACCAAACTTCTCTACAAAATTTCATGTTTTGTACTTCAGGTTTAGTATTTAGTTAACAGCGTTCATGAGATAATGGACTGAAACCAGAATATATGTCAAGCTGTTGTGTAATTTAGGCATGATTTTCTGATTTTCAAAATCTAAATAGATCTTCTATGTGACTGATTTTGTCAGTTGTGATTTAAAAACCTATGTATACTTTTTGACGTAGTGAAGCAGAGCAAGAATCTGATTCGTCATAGGGATGATTTTCTACAAGTCATAGATATAGGTAGCTGACCACCTTCATTTTGATAATAATTTCTAGATAAGTTTGTTCTGCTTCCTTACATTATCAAAGGCAATCCCATTTGTCATTTTTGTTTATGATCTCGAACTCGGTGTTCCTTCTTAGTTGTGTTGACCATGTTCCTCCTTGGTACTTGTTCCAGGTGTTCTTAATGGTCTTCCTCACTCACTGATCTGTTTTATTCACACTGGTCTTCCATACAGCATGTTTCATGTAAGCCTTCAGTGGTATAAGAAAATTTAACTGACATAGACAATAGATTTTTTTTTTTTTTTTTATTCTCCAAGAGAAGGAACAGAGAAGGGGGCCAGGTGAGGATGTTCCCTCAAAGGCCCAGTCCTCTGTTCTTAACGCTACCTCGCTAACGCGGGAAATGGCGAATAGTTTGAAAGAAAGAAAAGACAATAGATTGAATTACATATACAGCTTTGTTTGTAAACTTTAATATAATTGCCAGTTGTATGTAGCCTTCTGTTTCTGTTTTCATTTATTTCTGGACATTAAGTAACTTAAATATATCCAGTAATTTATTTTATGTTTACACCAGTATTAATTATGAATATGTTAAACAGTTTGTACAGTGTATTATCAGTTTCGGTACTTCCTGATTTTGTTAAGTTGTACTACTGTCATTGACCCTTCCACCTGCATTGTAAGTGGTGAAGGTGACCCACTTGCATTGTAAGTGTGGTGAACGTGACCTCTCACTAGCAATGTTTGTATGATGAACATGACTTTCCACTTGTACTTCAGGTGTACTTAAGCTGGGTTTTCTAGCTCTTCATGTGTGGCAAAAGAATGAAGCAATCTTGTGCCTTGTTCATCATATATTCCTTCTAGTCAGTCATGAATAACACTCCACTTTGGTTTCTTTCAAGCATAAAATTTCCTATTAAATGTTTTTGAAAACTGCAAATTTTGGTGCAGAATATAAACAAATAGAACAGAATCAGTTATTATTTTTCATATGACTGTCTAGGAGATAACTGTAAAGTGTAGTAATATTTGTTTGATTTATTGAAATCCCATGAATCTAAGTCAACATAATTTGTTTTTGAGGAAGACAATAAAAATGCCAAATTCAAGATGAGTCACTGTCAAAGAACTTATGGAATCAGAAAATGGATGGTCTGATTTATATACATTAAAAAGCTTGTTTGATAACGTTAGAATGATAGTGATGCATAAATGTATTACAGGTCACATATACAAGTAGATCACACACACATGTGTTTATAGCCTATCATTCCATACCGTCTGAAGATGGAAGTCTGCTATATGTAAGAACAGTACCATTATGCAAAGCGACTACAAAAAAATATATCTATCAGTCCTTCATTAGCGATGATTAGTTCATTTACGAAGATATATTTTATGTCGCCAAGGTCTTCCATGCCTGTTTATGAGGGTAAACTACAATTTGATAAATATGTCAAAGTCATGTAAGAAACAAGCTTTGGGCCTCATTCTTTTAAGGTTGTAATGCGACCAAGTTATTAAATATTGTCTCAATACTGCTAACAATTTGCCAGAACCAGAGCCATGCTTTTGTTGATAGGACATTTTCCATTGGTAAAAATGTTACAGATCGCCTAAGGTTTGATTTTCCAAACTGTGATTGTGTACAATGTGGGATGGTTTGTGATTTCTGATTGGTTGATTATTATGGTCTTAGACCCATCAGCTGCCAGGGTCAGTAAGGCCGTCAACGTCAGGTCATATTTAAACAAAAAAATATTGAACACATATGTTCAAGATAATTCAAGGACATCATACTATGTGAATTTGATCAATTTTCCTAAGTTTCTGTCGCATTAAGACCACAATCCTCTCTTGAAGGTTGGAACAAGTAACAAAATACAAACAGGTACATAACAGCATTAGATTGTTATAAGTTTCTTGATGGTTTCATAAAACGCAATTTTCTTTAGTAGTTAGATACACTTTCTGTCAGGCTAACGTGGAGAAATAATAAACTTATCATTAACTTTTTCTCTGGATGTTCAGTTTATGTTCACAATTTCCTCACAGTCTGCCGTGGGCCACATAGTATACTGTTGTAGAGTGAACCTTCTCACCTGAAGACGTCGTTACAACATATATTGGTTGTAGTTATCCCTGGGGATAGGGAAGAAAGAATACTTGCCACGTATTCCCTGCGTGTCGTAGAAGGCGACTAAAAGGGGAGGGAGCAGGTGGCTGGAAATCCTCCCCTCTCGTTTTTTTTTTTTAATTTTCCAAAAGAAGGAACAGAGAAGGGAGCCAGGTGAGGATATTCCACAAAAGCCCCGTCCTCTGTTCTTAACGCTACGTCGCTAACGCGGGAAATGGCGAATAGTTTAAAAAAAAAAGTTATAGAGACGTTGACGTCTTCAATGACCCGGCAGTTAACTAAAGACCAAACAAGCAATCAATCAATGAGAACAGACAGTTATCACCCAATTTAATTTATTATTAATTACCCCAGGACCTTTTTCCAGAGGATCATGCAGCGCTACTTCCCGTGGGAGGGAAATGTGGAGTCCTTTAGCCTGAAACTTTCCCTGCCAAGACTGTTTGAATGATACAGTCTTTCCAAAATGACTTTTTCACTTGCAGTATAACCTCTGGCAGGCTGAGTCCGGTAACACCTATATATCTATGTGTGTGTGTGAGCAAATGCTCCGTTTCTTCGTCTATTTCTGGCGCTACCTCGCTATCGCAAGAAACGGAGAGCGGTTATGAGAAAGAAAAGATAAAATCAGATTCGATCAAGCTTCAGAGGAGGCAACCCGTGTGGGAATGTGCCAGACTCAATCAATGAAATCCCGGAAGTTGTGATCAACACCAAACCTTCCTGTATGTACAGTGCGTCTTCCTTGACCAAACCCAAAGTCATTAACCTATTTTATAGGAATGTTGACTTATATGTGAACAAAGTATATGTGAGCTACATAAGGTTAGGTCACACATTAACAGGTCAGGACATATATATGACATAATAACTGCCATCTTGGACGGATAACATATGTTTGAACTCATCTCTGTAAATAGAGATTGCATCAGGTTTCCAATGAAGACAACGAGTTGTATAGTAGTCAATATACAACTTAAATATTGATAAAGATTGTTATTGTGTGCCACAATTAAAGGTTTCATAATCTCTTGCGTCTCAGGTGTACAATGTACACTGAAGATGATAGCGTGGTTGCCCGCTTTACGCCTACCTATCGTTGTATTGTATCGTCTGAGTAATTACTATTTATGCTATAGATTCAACCGACATGGCGACAGTCTAATTAGTCATGGACAGTGGAGATAGAGAGAATACGTAGTACACACAACAAGATGTTGCTATAATGTCTGGGAAAGATAGAAGCAGGAGGCTCCCCACACCCTGGCCAGCCCGATGAGGTAGCCTCCTCACTATTTGCCTCGGGGCCTCACCTAACCTTCACACCGCCGCCGCCAGGGGCGCTCTGGTGACGTCACACCAGGTACATCATCCCCCACCTGCGTGACCCAAGGCAAGTTTGGGTGATCGTGCGCAGACTAAAGCAATTAAATGTCATAATGATTTCGATAAGAAAAAAATAATAAAATGTGTTCAAATATTACCGGTAAATTCACTACTCAGGGTGTTTTATTTTCTTAAAGCTTAATAATTATCATTTTCTAGTTGCATTCCGTAAAATACTTGGGGTTAGGAGGGTTCTAGTAAAGGGTTTTAACATAGGCAAAAGTTAAAGCTAGGATTGACCTGACACACTTAGAAAATTTGGATTACCCAAATATTCAGCGCCTAGCATGAACTAGGCAGGGTGAGGATATAGTACAAACTCAATTTAGCCTAACTTTGTTTACGCAAGCTGTAGGGGTAGATCTTCATCATAATTGGTTAGTGTTTATTGTGTAGCCACAATGGTTGGACAACATGGCGGCCGGCATCTGTGTAGCAACCAATTCTTAAGCAACTTGGTGGTGTGAGGCAAGACCAGGGGATGGAAGCATTATTTCTCTCCCAGGAATAACAAAGAAAAATTCAGACATAACTCGTCACGAATTGATAAATATAAATATATCAAAATTACTGTCAATGGTTTAAGTAGAGTTAATGCTAGACTAGGCAAAGTTAGATTAGGTTTAGAAAGTTTGTATTACGTTGTATTTTCCACGCATCATCTTGGAAGGTAAAGCATTAACCCACACTTGGTTTTCTTAATAGAAAGATGCATCTCTCACATTCCAAAGTCAGTCTTCTAGAAGAACTCCTCGCCAGGATCCAGACAACACACCCACCCAGGTTCCTGCTGGCTAATTAGCATATTGAGAACGCTCCAGTGTGTCTTATCTTCATTACTTTGCAATTACTCGAGGTTATTTTATCCACAATGTATCAGACTAACACAGCAGTTTGTCTTTGTCTCTGTGTAAATTTATATAATCGTCTTCAGTCTTGACTTCCCTCAGTAAGCTGAGATCAGACGTAAATATAATCAGAAAGGAATTCATTCTCTTTTACCAAGTCATGTTTATATGTTAGGAATAGCAGTGGTCCCAGAGCAGAACCCTGCTGTACGCCACTAGTAACCCATTGTAAGAATGCTCCACGAACGTGCTTCAGTTATTCCTTTAAGATAATCTAAGCAATAAATTAGTCTTCCTCTTATATCTGCCCGAAGTTCCAACCTATCAACCTTGTGTGTGATATACGTTAAATATCTTTAGGAAGTCCAGATATACAATGTCCACCAGACTCTTCTGCTCTGGTGGAAACACAACTTGTTCTCTTATACATGTCTAAGACCAAGAGTTTCTTTCTAACAAAACCTTTCCTTAAATTCACGTTCTCTCAGAGGGTGAATTTCTCTTTTGTTTCCTTATTTTCATTTCCAGTATTTTACAGACGACATTCGTCAGGGAAAACTCATTTTTATTTCAGCCCAACTTACAAATTTCCTTACATAAAGATAGGTAAGGAATTTACCTATCTTTATGATCAACATTTCATGTGGTTTGTGAAGTGTACTTACATCACTTCATCACGACTTATCAGACTTACAACATCTTCAAACATTTTAAGACTTTTTCAGGTATTTCATTATTCAAATTCTCTCTCTCTCTCTCTCTCTCTCTCTCTCTCTCTCTCTCTCTCTCTCTCTCTCTCTCTCTCTCTCTCTCTCTCTTTGTATATAAGATCCAGTTCACCTGTGTTTCTATCCCATGGTACCTACATCATCATCCTCTACAATCATGACCTGTATAATGTCTACCCAACTCCACTTGCCACTCTGATGTTTCCTACACGTAACACTACACATAAGTATAACCAAACATACAAACTAACTTATATAAGTAAATCAAACGTACAGATCACTTGTATAAGTAAGGCTGCCAGACCTGCTAGTCCTCACCTGGCCAATATATTTCACCTTTCATGTGTAACAAGTACGACCCTTGACCATCATATCACGACTTGTAACTACGCCATTAGACCCAAGGGTCGTTTCCCCCTGGGGGTTTAAGGTAGTTAAGGCCAGTAATTCACCAGTGGTCGTAGATGGTAATGTCTCATGATCATCATCCTAGATAGAACAATGTGGTTGTGTTAGAATACAATGACGAATGATTGTTCATCTTCACTACCGCCAGCCCAGCCCACGGCCTTGTACTCCAACCCCCCCACCCAACCCCCACCCCACGCCCCCACACACACAGACCGAGCCTGCACTCATCCTCTCCTGACTCTCCTCTCTTCCTTCACTTCACTAGAGTGTCTTTGATCATTTTGGCGTTGGTTTACGTAACCATTAGTTAAGCCTCTGTCCTTCACCTTACACGGGGTGGGGGGGTGTTTATACCCCCCCAGTCCTCACCTGACCGCGATATCTTCACTACATTATACATATTTATATTTTCGTTCCGTCCTGATGATGGAATATTAACGAGGGATTCGAAGCGTGATCTCACCAAGGTGAATGACGTGTCGAGCGTCTGATTGGCTGGTCTGTCGGCCATGATGTAGGCAGTAGGTTACCTCATGTCATTGTCATTGAAATTTCCTTCATTATCAAGAAAACAATGACGCATCGGCTGTGTAACTCACCCACAATATACTACCTTCCTCCAGGGTGGATAGTTCATACATAATTTCATCTTGGAGACGAAGTGGTCTAGTGGAAATGTCGGCAAATTAGCCAGGGAAATGCCGGCAAATTAACCAGGGAAATGTCGGCAAATTAACCCATGGCCACCTCGCAAACATCCTGTATTGTTACGGTAGAATACGACACTTAAGTGCACTTATGATCCTTGTACACCAATTGGGTCGTTAGTGGGGGTGTACATCAAGTGGGTGGTTAGTGGGAGGTGTACACCAAGTGGGTCGTTAGTGGGAGGTGTACACCAAGTGGGTGGTTAGTGGGATGTGTGAAGAACATGGGAGGAGGGAGGCAGCATCCAGGACCGTCACAGAAGACGGGAAGAGAGACGGAACAATGCTATGTAATTTACCTCAGTAAACATCATTTCTGTTCCTCCTGCCACACTGTGGTTGAGGTATAGCACTCTCAACACTTGAACGATACTTTCAGAAAATTCTTCCAAATATTAACTTTCCGAATTTATGTAGAAAACGACCTTCAAAAAACCATGTCTGTAAGGTTATCTGCCAGAGTAGAGAACATGGGGTAATGGCTAGGCTTCTCTTCTCCGAAAACTAACAAATGAAATAAGTTTGGATCATTTTTTCATGTTACCAGAACCCAGCGAACATATCTCATGTGGTAATGTTGGCTTAACCCTCACAGGCAGGAGTGTATATATACATTACCTGCAGACACAAAGCCATACTTTAACATCTTTCCATTTTTTGAAACATTTTTTCTCGTTTCTCGTCTTTGATATAAAGAAAATATGACAAAAAGATTTGGCATAACTGAAATGTTGTGGTTATAAATTTATCATTGCTACACCTGCATCATAATGGCCTGCATTGCGTTAATATTATCGTAAACTGATAACAAAAAATTATTTTTTCCTCATTTTCATGGCGTATCAATTGTTCTTTAACGACCTAGCTTTTAAATTAGATGTTTAATGGCGTTATTATGTGTGATCTTGGAATGTTAACGACTTCATTAATTAACTCTTGTGTAGATTCTTCACTTCCTGGTGCGTGGGAAGACATTGTGGTCTTAATCTTCGTTGAAGGCAAGACACAGACCACACCAGCTCTGAGATCAAGAAGAACTCAAACCATTTTCTTTGTGTTTCTTCGTCATCTTGTCTCTGTGGCATGTAGACTCGCTGTCATACATCTGCAGTTAACCTAGCTGTTCTTCCCACATCTACAGTGAACATGTCATACATCTTCAGTTAACCTAGCTGTTCTTCCCAAATCTACAGTGAACATGTCATACATCTACAGTTACCCCAGCTGTTCTTCCCACATCTACAGTGAACATGTCATACATCTACAGTTACCCCAGCTGTTCTTCCCACATCTACAGTGAACATGTCATACATCTACAGTTACCCCAGCTGTTCTTCCCACATCTACAGTGAACACAAGTGTACACACTTGTCATCTCTACACCGTCGTGAACCCTCTACGTATGACGTCATTCCTTCGTAGATCTCTAGTGATGACGCCATCAATGTCTGTAGGTCAGGTATGTGACCACCCACACACACCTGCAGGTGGGGGGGGGGGAGGTCCCAGGGAATGTCCCACACACAGACAACCTTCACGCTTGAGGGGGGAGGGGGGGGGTTGTCCCCAGGCTCTCTCTGTCGCAGTCTGTCCCAAGCCATGTCCCAGACTGTCGTAGTCCCAAGCCATGTCCCAGACTGTGTCCGTCCCAAGCCATGTCCCAGACTGTGTCCCGGATGTTCAGTCACACAGACACAACACCAGCACTGAACCCACACAGTAGATAGATAGATGGTAATAGAGATACACTAGATAGATAGATAGATAGACTGGTAGATATTATCAGAGACTGATCCATCTACCACGAGGTGTTGCCTGATACGGCAGGACGAACGCGTAGCGCTCACCGCTATGTGGACTTGGATCAACCCTGTGTGGGGGGGGTTAGAGTAGTGTAGTGGTGACCCCCCCCCCCCGGCAAGTGGTTGTTGACGTAGTAGGATAGTAATAATGATGACCTTGTGGTGAGGTGACCTGCTGGGCTGGTGCGGGTTGGTTCCTGCAGGCGGCAGACGATCACCCCCCCCCCCCTCCCCCTCCATCATCAAGGTCAATGTCAGGGGTGAAGTTTACCAGTGAAGGTTGGGGCGTCCCCCTCCCCCCCCCCCCCACAAGCCTGGAGGTATGGGCATTGTGGGAGACTTGTACCCTCCCCGCTCACGGTGGGGAGGTAAACTACACAGCAGCATCTGGGGAGGTAAACTACACATCACCTGGAGAGGTAAACTACACAGCAGCACCTGGGGAGGTAAACTACACAGCAGCACCTGGGGAGGTAAACTACACAGCAGCACCTGGGGAGGTAAACTACACAGCAGCACCTGGGGAGGTAAACTACACAGCAGCACCTGGGGAGGTAAACTACACAGCAGCACCTGGAGAGGTAAACTACACAGCAGCACCTGGGGAGGTAAACTACACAGCAGCACCTGGGGAGGTAAACTGCACAGCAGCACCTGGGGAGGTAAACTACACATCACCTGGAGAGGTAAACTACACAGCAGCACCTGGGGAGGTAAACTACACATCACCTGGGGAGGTAAACTACACAGCAGTACCTGGGGAGGTAAACTACACATCACCTGGGGAGGTAAACTACACAGCAGCTGGGGAGGTAGACTACACCTGGGGAGGTAGACTACACCTGTGGAGGTAGACTACACCTGGGGAGGTAGACTACAGCCTAGCCCTATTGTGAGGTAGACTACATCACGTACAGTCTAACATAAACATAATTTGATAACTTCCATTAACCAAACGTGAGTTTGGTCATATTTCTCAACACAAAATGAACCATGTACAAAGAAATGGTGTTAGAGCAATTGATTTTAAGAATAATAATAATTTTTTTTTCTTGGCGTCGAACACGCATTCCATTTTCTTTATCATAAACGTAATAACTATGTCAGGTAAATGTAGATTATTTTTGGTAAGAATTTGATGCTAAACATTTATCATCATCACAGGAAGAAAAACACTTTGGATTGAATAATATCAACCAACTTGTCATGATTATAATATATTATCTTTAATTTATTAATATCTTTTAGTTTTTTATAAGCAATATAAATATATCTGTACATCTTTGGCCAGTCATTGTATAAAATATATATTCAGTTCAAGAAACTCAGACACATCTCTCACTCTATTTGATAATAATAATAATAATAATAATAACAACAATTTTCCAAAAGAAGGAACAGAGAAGGGGGCCAGGTGAGGATTTCCCTCAATGGCCCAGTCCTCTGTTCTTAACGCTACCTCGCTAATGCGGGAAATGGCGAATAGTTTGAAAGAAAGAATAATAACAATAATAATATTTGTTGGTCATTTTAGTTCCAGTCTTCTGCTGGACGAACGCATCTGTTTTTTCATCACAAAAAAATGAACTCATCTTTTTTTAATGTAATTATATATAATAAAATTTGGTGTTTACCATTTCAAGTAACCCATGGCTGATAACAACACATTGTTATTTTTTATTTCTAATCCAACCGCCATTGTTCATATATTAACAATAAACATTTTATGTTAACTAAAATTTCTCGATGTTTTACATATATTGATCACCAAGTTAGAATTAGCTTGTTAAGACAATATGTCTGTAATCCAGACCTTATGATGTGTAAGTCTCAAGAGGAAGTTAAATAACTTAACTACATAATGATGTTATTATTTCCAGGATACATAATGATGTTATTATTTCCTGGATACATAATGATGTTATTATTTCCTGGATACATAATGATGTTATTATTTCCAGGTTACATAATGATGTTATTATTTCCAGGATACATAATGATGTTATTATTTCCAGGATACATAATGATGTTATTATTTCCAGGATACATAATAATGTTATTATTTCCAGGATACATAATGATGTTATTATTTCCAGGTTACATAATGATCTTATTATTTCCAGGTTACATAATGATCTTATTATTTCCAGGATACATAATGATGTTATTATTTCCTGGATACATAATGATGTTATTATTTCCAGGATACATAATGATGTTATTATTTCCTGGATACATAATGATGTTAATATTTCCAGGTTACATAATGATGTTATTATTTCCAGGATACATAATGATGTTATTATTTCCAGGATACATAATGATGTTATTATTTCCTGGATACATAATGATATTATTTCCAGGATACATAATGATTCTTCCAGACAATATAATGTATATAGATGTAGTTATACACTAAATTAATTCATCATTTCGTGTATAGCAAAAATTTCCAATTTCTTTTCGTAAACTAGAAATTAATCATTATAGTTGTGAGTTGTGTGGTGTGCTTGTGGTACACACACACGCCCCCAAGGGCGTGCTGGAGGGCGTCTGTAACTCAATAAAAAACAAAAGACTTTCATGAACCACAGAGAGAGAGAGAGAGAGAGAGAGAGAGAGAGAGAGAGAGAGAGAGAGAGAGAGAGAGAGAGAGAGAGAATGACCACGTAATGATCATTAGGTTGAAGACGACTGGTTAACAACACTAGGTTGTTGTGGTGAGGAATGGCACCAAGTTTACAACCACAGTGTTGTGATCTTGGTGACAGATGTATGCAAATAAGGTATACCAGAATCATGTTGTTGTTGTTGTTGTTGTTGTGATGCTCACGTGTACACACACATCACAACCTCAGTAAAGTTGTGAATCGCGGAAATGTTGGAACTGTTTGAGATGGCGTCCAACCTTCCCTGGTCTGGTGGCTCAGTGCAAACAATTCCTCTCTGTTGTTTACTCTGCCCGGGGTCTTCCTTGCCTCCCCCCTGCCTCTCTCCCCCACCCCACACACACAAGTGCTCATGCACTGGATTTGTCTACATAAAAAACTGTGGAACACAAAAAAAAAACATTAAATACTTCCACAAACTTGTGGACGCTCAGCTAAAATGGCCATCCAGTCTTGAAGATTCGTTCGGGTTATTTCTCACTGTAATTAATAAATAACATCAAATATCCGTAGATTATCTATAAATTATATAATTCCATGTGTATATAAACATTTAATCGTTCATTATCATCAATTTATATCGTCTGTCATTGATATTAGAAGGATTTATCCACGTCAACAAAATAAATTCTCCTTTCTTCTGGCTTCGCCTTGGGTCGGCAGTGTTGACATTTTGGTTTATTTCTCGAAGCCACACGTCCAGGAAACTGCATGACCTTCACCATGGTGGAGACCTGTGCATGATGGTTCATGGCGGGAAATGCCTGACGTCTGCTTGCCCCAGGCAACACAGCATGCACAACCTCACATGAGAATCTCCCAAGGACGCAGTTCGAGGTCACGACTCATTATCGTAGCTTCTTCCTTCACCTGCATGACCTGTGTGTGTGTGTGTGTGTGTGTGTGTGTTCTGACGTGGCCCATGATGAGCTAACCAAGAGCTAGGGTTCGAACCTGAGGAGGTGTGGTTGGTAAGTAGACAACCCCCTCCCCCTCCTCCTGCAGGGGAGTCACGATTGTTACAACTATGATTTCTGTGGTCATCCTGCTCGTGTGTTGTGATCCACAACCAGGATGTTGTTATAACAGTCACGATCAGCAGCGACACAACACACACACATATATTTCTCTCAACAACCCGACCTATAACACCTCACTAACAACCCCACAGACACAACCCGACCTATAACACCTCACTAACAACCCCACAGACACAACCCGACCTATAACACCTCACTAACAACCCCACAGACACAACCCGACCTATAACACCTCACTAACAACCCCACAGACACAACCCGACCTATAACACCTCACTAACAACCCCACAGACACAACCCGACCTATAACACCTCACTAACAACCCCACAGACACAACCCGACCTATAACACCTCACTAACAACCCCACAGACACAACCCGACCTATAACACCTCACTAACAACCCCACAGACACAACCCGACCTATAACACCTCACTAACAACCCCACAGACACAACCCGACCTATAACACCTCACTAACAACCCCACAGACACAACCCGACCTATAACCTCACACATACACCTTCGTGACGTCACACACATACACTTCACAGATAATATCAAACAAAAAAAACTCAAAATTGAACAAAAAAACAACAAAAATCCAGACTCGTTCAAGATGGACGTCATTAAATTTAAACAATAAAATTCTTTAGAAAGATGAATCATTTATAATAAAGTTGGACATAATCATGTAGAGATGATGACTAAATGAACACATTATCTATAACACCAGCAGCTGAACTCTTGTTTATATACAAAAAATAGAAATATATATATATATATATATATCCTTCAGCTTAAGTTAACAAAGAGTGATTATTTAACGTTAATAATGACCTCAATTTGGGTAAAATGAATCTGTCTTCCATTAAAGCTGAGATAAGTTGGTTAACCCTGATCATAAATGTAGTCTAGTTTAGCCTAGCCACAACGTAACTACTGCTCTAACCTAGCCATCACATGTAGCTTAACTACTCATATATCCTAGCCAACCATGTTACGTAGTTTAGTCATTCCTATAACCTAGCATAGCATGTTACGTAGTGAAGCTGCTCCTATAACCTAACCTAACCTAGCTTAACCTAGCCTAGGATATTACGTAGTTAAGCTGTTCCTATAACCTAACCTAACCTAACCTAACCTAGCCTAACCTACCTTAACTTACCTTAACCTAACCTAACCTACCTTAACCTAGCTTCACCTAACCTAACCTAGCTTAACCTAGCCTAGGATATTACGTAGTTAAGCTGGTCCTATAACCTAACCTAGCCTAACCTAGCCTAACCTAACCTAACCTAGCCTAACCTAGGGTGTACCGTGTCTGTGTGACTGGCAAGCCAGACGTCATTGTGAGCGTTGGTGTGTGGTACCGGGTTGTATCCGCCCCAAATAATGACATTAATTCCCAGATATTATTTATTACCATCTGCCGGTGATAATACCGCCATTATGAGGACAATTACTGTTAATATGAACCATGAAGGCCGGAGCGCTACATCATTAACGGGGGAATCTAGGCCATTGGGGAGGGAGGGCCGGTAATACATTATATTCACGCGGCAAACTTCCCTGCCGCTTCCAGAGACCAATTGCAACACAACCACACCATTCACCTTCATTATCTCTAACGATCCAATTATAATAAACTATTTAATTACCCGTTAGTGGCAGGAGTCTGCACAAACTGTGTGAGGAGAAAGAGACGTATGGCGTCAGGTGAAAATGTCGGCAATATAACAACCAGGATGTTGTCTTGGCCTCAGTGTTCGTCCTTCATGACAGCCTAGTGTGTTGGTTAATTATTTATATTAACAAACTTAACATTAACCTGTGGGAAGATATATACTCAAGCTAACTGTGTCGTAGTACTGATGTTAATTATTTATATTAACAAACTTAACATTAACCTGTGGGAAGATATATACTCAAGCTAAGTGTGTCGTAGTACTGATGTTAATTATTTATATTAACAAACTTAACATTAACCTGTGGGAAGATATATACTCAAGCTAAGTGTATCGTAGTACTGATGTTAATTATTTATATTACCAAACTGGTAAAGCTAATATAGCTTTTGAAGAAACTATAATAGAAATATTTTATGTTTACATGTAAGGTTGGATGTGGAGGAGGATCATGTAAGGTTGGATGTGGAGGTGGATCATGTAAGGTTGAATGTGGAGGAGGATCATGTAAGGTTGGATGTGGAGGTGGATCATGTAAGGTTGGATGTGGAGGTGGATCATGTAAGGTTGGATGTGGAGGATGATCATGTAAGGTTGGATGTGGAGGTGGATCATGTAAGGTTGGATGTGGAGGAGGATCATGTAAAGTTGGATGTGGAGGAGGATCATGTAAGGTTGGATGTGGAGGTGGATCATGTAAGGTTGGATGTGGAGGATGATCATGTAAGGTTGGATGTGGAGGAGGATCATGTAAGGTTGGATGTGGAGGTGGATCATGTAAGGTTGGATGTGGAGGATGATCATGTAAGGTTGGATGTGGAGGTGGATCATGTAAGGTTGGATGTGGAGGAGGATCATGTAAAGTTGGATGTGGAGGAGGATCATGTAAGGTTGGATGTGGAGGAGGATGAACGAGTATAGAGGATAGGAGAGGTGTGTAGGCACATCCTAGCCCATGATGGATAGCTAGGTTGGTCAGGACCTGCTGAGAATGGAGAGGCAGGGTTAGCCTAGCCCTGGCGAGTTTACCCTGTCAGGGGGACCTGGCAGGGAGGGAAAGGTGGTGGTTCCCTCACATCTTCAGCAAGTCATGTTGGACAAGGACGGGGCGAGACAGAGTGGACGGGTGTGGGGTACACAGGAGGGACGGGTGTGGAGTATACAGGAGGGACGGGTGTGGAGTACACAGAGAGGGACGGGTGTGGAGTACACAGGAGGGACGGGTGTGGAGTACACAGAGAGGGACGGGTGTGGAGTACACAGGAGGGACGGGTGTGGTGTACACAGAGAGGGACGGGTGTGGAGTACACAGAGAGGGACGGGTGTGGTGTACACAGAGAGGGACGGGTGTGGAGTACACAGAGAGGGATGGGCGTGGAGTACACAGGAGGGACGGGTGTGGTGTACACAGAGAGGGACGGGTGTGGAGTACACAGGAGGGACGGGTGTGGTGTACACAGAGAGGGACGGGTGTGGAGTACACAGGAGGGACGGGTGTGGAGTATACAGGAGGGACGGGTGTGGAGTACACAGGAGGGACGGGTGTGGTGTACACAGAGAGGGACGGGTGTGGAGTACACAGGAGGGACGGGTGTGGAGTATACAGGAGGGACGGGTGTGGAGTACACAGGAGGGACGGGTGTGGAGTACACAGGAGGCACAGGTGTACACTAGGCTTGGCTTGTAGAACACAAGAGTAATCACCAGTTGTCAAAGAAGCAAAATATTGGAGAACAAAAGCCACATAAATGTAGGTTTGAAGACTTGAATTTGTGTAATATTATGACGACTCCTTCTTCACGTTGGTGGAATGGATCTTGGCTTCGTGTGTGTGTGTGTGTGTGTTGACTCACAGTGGCTGTGTGAAGTTGTGGAAAGTAAGTTGGGTTAGAGGATCACATATGTTAAGTTAGATGATTATGTTTGGTTTGTAGGTTTGGTTGGATTAGGTTTGGATACACTGCTAGGTTAGGATAAGCCAGGTTAATTGGTTGTTAGATTGGATTACGTGTGAGAATGTAAAAAGGCCGTTTGATATATATATATATATATATATATATATATATATATATATATATATATATATATATATATATATATATATATATATATATAGGGGATTAAGAATACTTGCCACGTATTCCCTTCGTGTCGTAGAAGGCGACTAAAAGGGGAGGGAGCGGGTGGCTGGAAATCCTCCCCTCTCGTTTTTTTTTTTTTCAATTTTCCAAAAGAAGGAACAGAGAAGGGAGCCAGGTGAGGATATTCCAAAAAAGGCCCAGTCCTCTGTTCTTAACGCTACCTCGCTAACGCGGGAAATGGCGAATAGTTTAAAAGAAAAAAAGAAAAGAATACATACATATATATATATATATATATATATATATATATATATATATATATATATATATATATATATATATATATATATATATATATATATGATGGGTTACCTGCGTCCACAATGTACCATGAGGGCCTGGCCCGGATATACTCACTTCATGTGTCAGTAATTCACATTCTCCTGCGCCATATGTTGACACAAGTGTTTACTGGGAACTGCTTCGAATCCTTCCTCAACAACTTACATGAGTTTACTGAAGTTATTTGGTCGTACTCAGGGTTTAAGTTGTCCTACTCAGGGTTTAAGTCATTGTACTCAGGGTTTAAGTCGTTGTACTCAGGGTTTAAGTCGTTGTCCTCAGGGTTTAAGTCGTTGTACTCAGGGTTTACATTTTTTTCATATGATCCTCATAAAAGGATGCACAAATCCCGCCCAGGACCCACTCCCATTTTCTGACTCCTCCACCCAACACAGTTAAGACACCTTGATCTTAAAAAGTTATTCAAATGTGTTCAACATCTAAGTCAACTTTGGAAAATTCCAAAATCGTATCGTCGTGTTCAGTGGATCAAGTGAAAACAAACACCAAAATTCATCTTGTGCAGCTGTGTGTATGCAACTGATCAAACTAATTAATAATAATAAATACAATTTACATTGATTATCATCTCCCAAATTTATATAAACATCAACATAGAAGCAGTGGAAGGAATTGAATTACGGCGGAGCAATGAATTCAGACATGAACAATGACCTCGTAAGTGAAAGTTTGTGTGTGTTTGTTAATGTCTTCCTCAAATGTTTACTTTCAGTTCCACACTTAAAACCAAACAGTTTTACCCAGGGCGTTGCCCAACACCCACCATGACAGTCTCCCACATGACATGGAGAGCTACAGAGGGTAAGGTCAACCCTTCTATCATGGTAAGGAACCGGATGTAGCCTGACCTGACCCTCCTAACCACTGATAGGTCAAGGCTGACCTTATGGACCAGTATCTGGCTTGACCTGACCATCCCTGTGGTCCACTACAGTTGATGCCTCAAAACATGGCTAGGCTACATGTCACCTACCGGACCACAGTTAGGTCAGGTCTATCTAGGCTACAGCAGACCCTACAACCTACATAAGGCTAAGATTGACCTCCGGACTAGGGCTAGGCTTGACCTGACCTGACCCCTCTGGACTAAAGCTAGGACAGCACTTTCAAATTAAGGTTAGGTAAGGTTGAACCTGCCTTCAACCTAAAAAACAAATGTTATTTTATGAAATTATACATAGAAATATGAATTACGTACCTAATAACTATAACATACATATAATAATATAGTAATACATCCATTAATAACATACACACAATAATATAGTAATACATCCATTAATAACATACACACAATAATATAGTAATACATCCATTAATAACATACACACAATAATATAGTAATACATCCATTAATAACATACATACAATAATATAGTAATACATCCATTAATAACATACACACAATAAAGTAGTAATACATCCATTAATAACATACACACAATAATATAGTAATACATCCATTAATAACATACATACAATAATATAGTAATACATCCATTAATAACATACACACAATAATATAGTAATACATCCATTAATAACATACATACAATAATATAGTAATACATCCATTAATAACATACATACAATAATATAGTAATACATCCATTAATAACATACATACAATAATATAGTAATACATCCATTAATAACATACACACAATAATATAGTAATACATCCATTAATAACATACATATAATAATATAGTAATACATCCATTAATAACATACATACAATAATATAGTAATACATCCATTAATAACATACACACAATAATATAGTAATACATCCATTAATAACATACATACAATAATATAGTAATACATCCATTAATAACATACACACAATAATATAGTAATACATCCATTAATAACATACATACAATAATATAGTAATACATCCATTAATAACATACATACAATAATATAGTAATACATCCATTAATAAGTTTGCATCGAGAAGAAAAACAACCATTTTCAAAATCAATCATAATTTACGTCTTATATATCGTGAACACGACTTACCTCTTGCGAGGGAATGAATTAATTTACTGTTTTTATTAAGGTTTATCATATCAATCTCAAATATACATCCACATTAATCAATACAGAAATTAAACGAGTTATGAAACTAGTTATTGAGTTGGTTACTTCAGGCGAAACCAAGTGTAAGATAAGCTGTCTTGGACACACAACGAAATATAGAAGAATTAAGAATTACGATATATTTTTTTTGTATTCCCAGTTCATGATAATAACAACCAGGTGCATGTTGTGATGATAACAACCAGGTACATGTTGTGATGATAACAACCAGGTGCATGTTGTGATGATAACAACCAGGTGCATGTTGTGATAACAACCACGTGCATCATTTTCTTCAAAGAATGTTGTACTTGTGAGGTTGTGATCACTGTTGTGTTTATGTTCGCCTGGGTGTGTGAGGCTTGGCTATGACGTCACGACCTTCACCAGGCGACCATGACCGCTCGTGTCCCTCTTGTGTTTACTTCGCGATTTCTTTTTCATCAGATGATGTCGAGATCACAACTCAACGACCCCTGAGCACGACTGAACGACCCTTCATCACGACCTGACGACCGGATCACGACTTTACAATCTCATCACCACTTTGACGACCCTTGAGTACGACCCTTGAGCATGAAGGTCGTACCACACTGTCTCTCAACTATAATGACCTAGTTCTTCAACTGACCTGTTAGAATTAGGTCAAAGGTCAGCCCATGGTACCCAAGGGCGTATACACATACTCAGAGGGTTAAGAAATGCATTTAATCATATCCTAGTCAACACACTTGATCTATAACCAAACTGAAGGATAATATAAGACATGTTGCTGATGCGCCATTCAATTTTGGAGGAATAATACAATTTTGTGTAATTTTACTTTTGTTTTGAGTTGTTTATTGATGTGTTTTGGTGTAGACATGGCAGGAGACAGCGAGTGAGTGAGGATACGTGTCAGTGGTTGATGTTAAAGCTAAGATACGCCATGAAATTATTTAGCATCATCTTCGTATTGCAAGAGACTTTGTGAGGTAATTTCTCATATCTCAGTAGTTAATCATGTTGACCATGTCTCGAGAAACACAAATCTACCATTGAATTATTTTATGTTTTAAGTACTTAAATTTGGTCTATAATGGATATTATAAAGTGTGTTACCAGCTCTTACTGTTCTGGCAACTTGGCAAAACTCAACGAGGAAAATATATAGTTATTTGGCAGTGTTGCCGCGGGAAGGCTCAGGGAAAATACCTTTTCTCATAAACAGGGGAAAGAAGAAGGCCCAGTTGACCTTCAACTCAAGCAGTGTGGCCATTATGAGGGCAAATGACATCAGGTAACAAGAATGGTTACGTGTGTGTGGTCATAAAGACGTCATGGTTGTACGATGGTAGCTCGTTCCCTTCAAGTGTTTTAATTATCACAGACACATCTAATTATCAAACTTAACGTGAGTATGTATTATATTGTCCTCACTAATTGGAACTACCTCGTTAAAGTCTATTTACATCCCCTACTTACACTTGTACTGCTACTTACAAACTCAGAATGAGATGATATTATGGTATATATATATATATATATATATATATATATATATATATATATATATATATATATATATATATATATATCACTATGGTCTACCTTTAATGCATGGTGACCTGACCTTGACCCTGATACACTTGGAACAAACTCCTCGTCTTGTAACAGCTTCCCTCCTCCGTTTTCAGTTGTCTCTGATGGCAAACAAAAAAATATTATTTAAATTAATTAGGATTCCAGCTTGAAGCCAGACGCAATTACAAGTTTGAAATGATAATTCCAGGTCAGACACAGGTCAGCTTGACCTTCGAGCAGTACAGGAAGATGTGATCAATTGAGAACTATGAAACTATGGGAATACCTGCACACACCCTGACCCAGTATATCACTACAGACAATGTAATCCTGGCATGATAATGTTCTAATACTTGACCACAGTTCAATGAGGTGTCACTACTCACCTCGTTTTCCTTAATTGTCTTAAGAATACATTAATAACAACATTTTGTTCACGGTATGAATCAGACACCGAATATCTTGAAGTCCTCGAATATTGATAGATCAGATACTTTCTGAATATCAGCCTCGTATTACTCAGACGTTAAACCTCATTAAACCTGGTTTTCCTATCGTTGATCATTCGATAACCAGATAATCTAATTATATAGTTATGTGTTGTTTTTAACGACGGTGTCCGAAACCCATCTTCAAATTTGAAATATATAAAATTTCCATCATTTAAGTCTTCTGCTTGGTTAATTGTCTATTAAAATATTTTACCAATATTTTTGTAGACTATAAATCAAAAGAAACATTCTTTTTCTTGGTAATTAATGAATATTAAAAGTATTATCCGCGAGAGGGAGAATTTGGAACATTTTTCATTATTGACCAACTTACAAAAATGTATATTTTGATATTATTTCGTCCGATACTAAGTATCGACCGTATGATTAATTAATAAAATAACAAAAAATATAAGTCTGACTCTAACCAGTGGTGTTTTGAGCAGTATATTAGAAATAAAACGCAATTAAAATTTTTTTTTGAAGACTATTTTTAATCTTCTTGTTTCTCGAACTTGCCAATCGTCGATCATATTCGAGCGGGTCGCGATGGCGGGAAGACCTGTCGACTGTTCTAACGCTGTTTGATGTGATTTTTCTGCTTGTCTTCTAGACACTATGGTCGTCATTCATCATCCCAGACACCCGTGACGTCCCAGAGAGAAGGTAAATATGGGACATTGTGTTATAATGTTAGAATCGTCGATTTTAGAAATGGGGTTGGCGGGCTCTTGATCCGGGCCGGCCGCCATATTGGTTTTCTCGGAGTCTCGAAATCTCCCGAGGCCGATCGTACGACCCTTCAGGTCACTGGTATGACCCTTGACCTCGCCGATGCCATCCTTGGGTATGCCCGAAGGTCACGCTGTCGTGGTAAACGACGTTAAATAACGTAGTTAGTGTAGATATGTTTTCTTGGTTTACCATAATCCTCACTCTGGTTTTCCACGGGTTTATTGTCTCGCTCTAAAACTTATCATCGGTAATTTTGGTTTATCATTTATCTGTAGTTAGTCTTGCAAATTATTGATAGATAAGGGTACGGTAATATTCGGTGTAATATTCTTGAAGATTACTGATAAGGGTATAGCAATATTAGGTGTAATATCAAAAGGCGAATTTTACTTCATACTCTATAAATTATAATTTTATGTGTTGTAAAAACTTTATTATGACATTTATATTTGCATAGTTTTATTACCATATGAGATGTGTAGTAAAAACTCTATTGACTGATATTTATATTTGCATTGTTTTGGTATGATAAATATTAAACCTGTTTGGTTAGGTTTAGAGAGACGTGGGTAAACCACGTGACGTTTTATACATGACCAGGTTAGGTTAGATAAGGTTTTAGGCTCGTATATACATAATTGTCTGCTAGATTAAATGTTTATATTAAGTTCTTTATATAGAATAAAGGTAATGGTTGCCCTCTGATACCTAGAGGTAGAGAGAATCTTATCTAAACATTTTCCCAAGCTTTCGTCAGTTAATTTCACCCTTGAGCTGGTCTTGCCAAATAGAACGACATCTTGGGAGAGCAAATTTTCTTTTCATTATTTTTTTTCTCTTGCGAGTTATGAAGATGGGAAGCCATTTGGGAAGGTGAGGGAGAGGGGGAAGGGGGTGATGGTGGGTGGGAGGGGTTGAAGTCTGACCTTGGATTCACCACATGCGTGGCGGATCCAAATTCTCAGCACAGTGTTGGGGTTCTCTGAAGAGGAGTTTGATCTTACTGCATGACCCCTTCAGGGTCTCTCTCTCTCTCTGATCTTACTTCAGGATCTCTCTCTCTCTCTCTCTCTCTCTCTCTCTCTCTCTCTCTCTCTGATCTTACTTCAGGATCTCTCTCTCTCTCTCTCTCTCTCTCTCTCTCTCTCTCTCTCTCTCTCTCTCTCTCTTCCCCCCTGTCTCCCCCTTTTCCTTCCCCCAGTCTCCCCCAGCGAGCATTGCTCGAGTGCTTGTTAAGTGGTTAACACGTCAAGGACGCGGGGGAGTTTTCAGAGGTTAGGATCCTCCGTGACAACCAGTTTGACCAGAAAACAAGAATGATGATTACATGATACTCTCTATACACGTTTTTCTTTTCTGGTGTATGTGGCTTAACATAGCATGGGTGTAGGCTGTGTTAGAACGCTCGTATGTGGTTTCACGTAGGCTATGTTAGAACGCTTTCCTGCCCCACGCTATGTGGTTTAACATAGCATGGGTCTAGGCTATGTTAGCATGGGTCTAGGCTATGTTAGCATGGGTTTAGGCTATGTTAGCATGGGTCAAGGCTGTTAGAACGCTCGTATGTGGCTTTACGTAGGCTATATTAGAACGCTTTCCTGCCCCACGCTATGTGGTTTAACATAGCATGGGTTTAGGCTGTGTTGGAACGCCATCCCTCCCCCACGTATGTATGTGGTTTAACGTAGTATTTGTGTAGGCTTTGTTAGAACGCCACCAATTTTCCCTTCGTTTCCTTTGTCCTGTCGCGCGCCTCTCCATCTATCCTCGTGGTGTCCGATGGCGTCATTTTTAATTGTGTCATGACTTCCACCATGACCGCATGGATGTCCTTGCTGCCACATAGCTAGCGTGCATGACGGACGCTGGAGGGAACACGAGTAATATAACTTTGGTTATATCCTTGTATCTATCTGTCTACCTATTTATCTATATATCTATCTGTGACTTATTGCAATATATATATGTATATCTGTATGTATGTATTTTCGCTGTTCTCTTCCTCATAACTAGTGCTAATTACATATTTATACATGTAAGCGTTCTCTTCCCCATAACCAGTGTTGATTACATATTTATACATGTGTGTAGATTCATGTTTGGTTATATTTACGCTTCCGTGATGCCATTTATTCTCCCAGAACTCCTGCCCATCCAGCACGCTCGCCTTCCCTCCCACACACCTACACACCTGCCTGCCCTTGACGCCTTTATACAAAGAGAATTCCACCAGCAATAGACTGGTAGGTCATCAATTCGAGGCTGTTTGTGGTTGTGGAAGATTCCAGTAATGCGGGGTTGGGTGTAACACGAGAAAAGATGGGATAGATGACTAGGTTTACGTAACTGTGTGGGTTCATATGATATTAAGTCACGGATGTGAAGCTAAATATTTATCAAAGACGGGACTATTACGGATCTCCGGCGCTGCTTTCAACCACTTTGATTGTTGATTTCATTCCATACGTCAACAAACCTGTTTAAGAAGCACTTCGACTCGTCCACGGGCAAGTGATTTCAAGTTAATCTGGCCATTAGTTAAGTGATTCGGTCGGGATGATCAAGGCTGATAATTCTCATTAGCGTGTTGTATCATTTATCAGTGACAGCAGCTGAGGCCTTTTTCTGTGTAATTTTGACGTAATCGTAATTGGTAATAATATTTGCCAGTGTGAAAAGTAGGCCATTGTTCCCTCGTTGTTGGCGTCTACTTCGCTGAGGTGGAGAAACTGTTGGATTTAAGATGAAACATTAAAGATAATCTGGCTCAGTGCATATCGACATTTGTACATACGCACACATTGGCTGTTATTCACGTAAACTTTGTGAAATGTATATGTAACGAAATATACCGATGTTGGCCGGCCCACAAATTGAGTGGCGCCTGAAATGTATCGTCACAGTTTTTATAAAATAAAGGTTTTCCCGGCCTTTCCCCTCATTTTCTCCCAAGTGTGAAGTACCTCAAACTAGTAATTATTAGATAAATTGTGAGCAGCGATGGAAAGAAATAGTGAGTTCCCATCTAATCTGAGGTATTCTAGTGATTTTCTTTTGCTAGATAAATCTATATATAGGATGTTCTTAGGGTAAATATATGTATAACCTAAAGTACGCGTTATTAAACCCTCAGAGATGCTTGAAGGAACTTTCAACTGTCAGTTTGCAGATTATTATCCGAATGTTTTCAAAACTTTTTTTTGTATTGATCAGAATCACTTAACATTGCCGTGGATGCCTTGGCATTACAAGGATGTGGTTAAAATACCCAGCAAACCGTAATAGGCAAGAAAAATGCGCAGTAAATTAACTAAAATTACACGACTTTATCCTTTACTTACTGTCTTCATAAATTTTAATTTTGAAATTATAGAGAACATGTGGTATTGACGTGTTCTCATGGGCTGAGGTGACCTAGTGAACAGTAGAACAAGAACAAGTGTTATAATACTGGTTCTTAGGAAATGTTTTGTCAATACGTTTGGTTGAAGACGAAAGATCCATTATATATTAATGAGTCTAATAAGCTTCGATACATTAATTGAAGTTGCATTTATTTGATGGATTTTTCTGTCCAGTTCTCTAAGACATCTTTCCCTCAGCATCTGTTATGTTTATATTACGAATCTGTGAGATTATGATTATAGATTTAAGGTGCAAAAGACGAGGACGGGTGGTCGGTCCTGAGACCAGCCGATCCCACCCACCTTCCCCCAACCTAATAGCCTGACACACACACACACACACACACACACACACACACACACACACACCCGCCCGCCCACATCCACTCCCCCCCTTCAACGCCCCTCACTTCATGCCCCACTCAAACATTACCCCTTAAACCCGCGCCCAGACCAACCTCACCCCCAGTTCGAACCACCCACCCCGCCCTTTCCCAAATGCCCCAACGCCCCATCCCCCCCATCCCCAGGCCAAAGTAACCCCCACCCCCCCTTCCTTATACCCACGCCAAACCTCACCCAGGAGTTCGCTAAACCCCACCCTGGAGAACCACCCCCACCCGACCCCCTCTCAGGGCATTCCCACCCCCCTCCTCTCCCCCACTACCACGGCCCACGCACCCCCCCATGACGTCACCTCCTCACCTCGCTACCACCTCCCCTCCCGTCCACGTCTTATGGTCTTTGATAACCTCATGCACTCACTCGGGGTTACTAATGAGTCGTTGGTTATGGGCAGTCTGGACGGTGACTGCTTGTTACGGTTCGTGTATCAGTAACGGCTGTGCGTGTGATGGTGTTATACACAATCTCTGTCTTGTGTGTTTTGCTTGCATGTATGAGGGCATTGTGGGTGATGCCTCTTTTTTTTTTTTCTTGTCCTGCCGGTCGTGCTTACCTCACAAGGGGGGTAGAGAGAGAGAGGGGGTGGTTCGTCCTGTCGCTGGGGGGAAAAAATATGGGGATTGGTGGGGTCGTCCCCCTCCCCCCCCGTGTGTTCTGCGCTCCCCCCCGCAGGCAGATTTATGTGTTTGTTTCGTGACGTTCTCCACCAGATATGTGCGCAGGGGACGACCTGTTCTCGTGTCAAGTTTCTTGCCCGTGTTCAAGTCCTCACGATTGTTCCTGCCTTTGTCTTAAATGTGTTGATAAATGGACGTATGATGTCGCTGTTCGACCCTCCCCCCCATGTGTGTGTGTGTGTGTGTGTGTGTGGGGATGCATGACAGAATACACGGTGGTCAGGATTTCACGCTAATCTAGCCATTGTCCTTACTCGGAGTAGATTTCGCATTTCCGCAGATTTTGGTGACCTGTTAGGCGGTTATTTATCTATGACTACCCCATGACCATTTTCTATGACAGTCCTGGTGTTACCCAGGGACCATTTTCTGAGAGAGTCCTGGTGTTACCCAGGACCATTTTCTATGAGAGCCCTGGTGTTACCCAGGACCATTTTCTATGAGAGCCCTGGTGTTACCCAGGACCATTTTCTGAGAGAGTCCCTGGTTTTACCCAGGACCATTTTCTATGAGAGCCCTGGTGTTACCCAGGACCATTTTCTATGAGAGTCCTGGTGTTACCCAGGACCTTCCCTGAAGGCTCCTACTGTAGCTCAGGGCTTTCCTACATCCAGTAGCAGGGAAATGCAGACTCCTTTGGAGTGAGAAAGTTGTGTGACGAGTGTGTGTGTGTGTACTCCCAGTGATACAACCTCACCGAAGGTAACGTTTCACTCACGGTGTAACCTCTTGTAGGCGGAGTCCGGTAGCACCTGTATGGATGGATGTGTGTATACATGTTTTCCTATTGTTGAAGTAAACAGTCATTTACCTCGTAGCGTCCAACTGGGAGACGACGAAGCCCAAATGTAGCGTCCATGATCAGTTGTTCACGGGAAACTGTAGAACACTACCAGGCTCACTAGATGTAGAAACAGTATTTACACTACACACACACACACACACACACACACACATGCATACATACATACATATACACATACAAATATACGCACACGTATACACATATATGCACATACATATACACATACATACACACATACATGCACGCACGCTCACGCACACACGCTCACACATACCTACAAACACACAGACACACACATTCTACGTGAATGTCAAAATTGTAGGACCGTCCGTTGGGCCTTTTGAGTGTTCATAAACCTCTTGTTACCAAAACCGGATGATCTGAGCCATGTTAAGCTGTTCCCAGTCATACTATCGTGCGTGCGTGGCAGCAGCATCCATATCTGGTGTTCTGGATTGCTACGTACAGATGGGTCGGTTTGGGCCATCCTGGCTGTGTCATTGCCCGTGATAACTACCCGGTAATCACCGTTACTGTTACTTAAGCCGTTCCCAGGACGGGGTGGGGGGGGATTTACTGGGTAAATCGCCGTAGTGGATTAAATGAGTCGTGGGAGCAACGGAAGTCCTGTTGTGGAGCGTTTTAGGATTCGCTGTTGACCGCTGATGCTGTCTCTGTTTTGTTTAGCTATTTGATGATATTTTTTTATTACTATTTCCCGTAAATTGAAAGAAATTATTCGTTTATATCAATTACAAAACTTGAAGTACTGGATGGCATTCAAGTTGTTTTCATGTCCTAGAGTTGCACAACCCTTTTATTTTCACCTCGCCGTTACGCGTCTTTGTTATGATAGCCTTTGACCTGGTCTTTGTGGGTCAGTTCCAAGGTCAGCTTACTGTATGGAAGGCGAGGCTCACGAGGAACGTGTCGTGGCCAGGTGAAGTGGTCGACGGGAAGTTGGTTGCCTCCTGGGCGGGCGGGGGGGCGTGGGAGAAGAAAGATACGCTGTGCGTTCGTGCGTGTGTGCGTTCGTGTCGTCTGCCGGCAGACTGGATAACTATTATTCAAATTGGTAAACTTGCCTTTTTTTTAACAGTCTTAGGATGGTGACTTTTTTTCTTATTTTTCTATTGATCAATTTTTTAAGCGGGGTGGCCCGCTCACCACCGCTAGACTAATGTGTATAAACGACAACGTTAACGGGGACATTAAAAGGCTAATGTGCAGCAGCGGGGAGTTTTGTGATGGCTTAAAAAGAAACAAAAAAAACGGAATTATATTTTCTAAAACTTTTCTTCCAGACAACCCAGTCGTGGGCCAAATCGGTCCTGTTGTGTGTCGTTCTCATGTAAACTGATGTAAACTATTTCCAGTTTAAACCTTTTTTTTTATATATATTGTTTCCCATGTCTTGGGCTGTTTTCCCCAGCAGTTCCCCATGGTTCCGGCCTCAAACAAGGTAGTTACCATTATCTCCTGGTAACTGTACTGGATGTCTCCCAGAGTCGCGGCCATGTCGTTCCCGCGTCTCACAGCCCAACCACCGTTTTCTTTTGCTTTTTTATTCTCCGCGAGAGGCGTAGCCTGACGCATATCCAGATGAATTCCATCCACACACACGTCGTTCATCGTCGTACGACGCACAGTACAGCATTACTGTTACCTGTAATTACACGGCCGAAGTTTTAAGTTGTACACACACACACACACGTACGTCCATACTACGATCATACGTGTGCAGGTGGAGGAAGAGCGACTAATCGTGGGATCTGCGATGCCGGGTTTCAGCGGGATACGAACGGGTCTGCCGGTTGGTTGGCCGGTGGACGCGGGCGGGTTGCCACACTTCATGTTTTGAAGATTGGACGGACGCGGCAGGCATCACATTTTCTGTTATTTCTAGAATGCATTGTTCATGACGTATACAGCCCCGAGGGGACCCCACTTGTGTAGGCTCCTGCGAGCTTCTAGGCTGCGCTACACTCGGGAGCAGGATAAGGTAGGGTGCTTCGGGGTAGTAAGATCCTCTCCGATGCTGTATACTCTTCAGCTGAAAGATATTAAGTCAATCATTAGTGGTGTTACCACCTGCAGGCGGGGTCCGGTAACACCATATATATATATATATATATATATATATATAATGTGTGTGTGTGTGATTGTGAATCGTTCGTATGTGAATAACTTAAGCTTTCTCGAACATGGTAAAGTAACACCGCAGACTGCTAACAGTTAGGACTAATATGTATTCTCAACTCGACTATATGTTGTACAGTTACATTTTTTATATTGCATGTTGAACCACAGTCATGAGCGAATGTTGATGGAAATAGAGAGAGAGTGATAGACGAATATTTTCCCGTTGCGATGATTTCGACGTCTGTTGTTAGATGGCAGCACTTGGCATCTAATGCAGTTTTTATTAAATTTTCAGATTGACTTAGGAATGTATGTAGTTCCCGGAATCCTTTTTATGATTGTAGACTCTTTAGGTTACAGTTTTTGAAGACGTAAAGTAAACCATGCGGTACCGGGAGTTGGCCAAGTCGCATTTACTGTACGGTTCTTGATGTGCGCGTGGTGCGTGAAGACCGCTGCGCAAACTGGGGGGGGGGGCCTTTAAGAGGGATGGTTACTGACCATGCGCGGGTCACTCCGCTCTGCCTTCCTGTAACTTTGGTCGTTATTGTAACGGAAACCACCAGTTAGGTGTTCAACACACACACACACATGCGAGGGGAGGGGGTTGTTATCTCATGTGTGGCGGGGTGGCGACGGGAATGAATAAGGGCAGACAATGAATTATGTACATGTGTATATATGTATGTCTGTGTGTGTATATATATATGTATACGTTGAGATGTATAGGTATGTATATGTGCGTGTGTGGACGTGTATGTATATATTTGTGTGTGGGTTGGGCCATTCTTTCGTCTGTTTCCTTGCGCTACCTCGCTGACGCGGGAGACAGCAACAAAGTATTATATGTTAATGTATATATATCGTCCGTCATGTAGTTACTGTCTCCTCTCTGTTATGTAGGTAACATTAAGTCCTCTACCATCATAAGTTTGAGTACGTCCCATACTCTGTTGTCTGAACCTTTAGCAGCCCGTGTGAGGCCGCTGCTGGTCCAGTTTCCATCATATGATTATAAAATCATCATCGTACAGAAAGCTGTAATTTCCTTTTCCAGTCAGACTGAAGCTGACAGTTTTTTTTTATCTCTTTCAGGCCTGAAGGTATATAATGTTTGGGTCGTACATCTGGCAGAGCCGCCGGGACCACCAGGGCTGGACAGACTCGGGTGTTCGAGACGGTAAGTGAACAACTTCATTTGCTCGTTATTGTTTGAGCTTGACGACGCAACAGCCTCATTAGCCAGAGCAGAAGGACTTGCTTACCCATGAGTTACCGAGAGAGCAACAAGCCATCTACAACTGGATTTGTTTATAACACATGCGACGGGAATTACTAAGACAGAAGGATGTACAGTTTGAATCTTGTACCCGTCTAGGCTGACAGTTGGTCAACCTCGTCAGTATTTGCTGTTATATTATTTATTATTCATTAGTGGAAGTTTCTTGGGAGAATTAATGAATGTTTACATTTTGATAAAGCGTCTTGAAAAAGGCTAGAATTATCACTAGGCTTTTAAATATTTGCGTTCTTCCATATTCTTGCTTCCTGTAATGTCCTACATTACGTTGGTCAGTGCCCTGAAACTTGTAATTTCAGGCCTTGAAGCCTGGGGTATATACAGACCTGTAGTCACTTGACAGTGTTGCTCATAAGGATATTAAACTCAACGCGAAATTTGCTCAGGTGTGAGGCATGTTGTGCGTCATGTGTAATGTCTCGCGTGTCATCTCTCATTACTACAATATCTACTGTATTTTATGGCGTGATTCGTCTCCACCAGTACAGTTACATCCTATGTATTTTATGCCTCGTATGTGACGCATTCTGGCCTTGTGTTATATTTGTTGTATGTATCATTGTTAATTACCAGTCTTGAACAAGAATGATCCTTGATATTCTGTATTATGTGGAACGTGTTATGTTGTGCCACTGTATTTATACCATTGTCATTAACGTCTTCTGTCTTTGCCCTTATATAATTGTTTATATTTTGTGCTATATATTATCACTGTTTTCCATATTCTGTGATGTGTATGCTTTAATCACAGATGCCGTATCTATGGACTGTTGCACAAACATATATAACATTACTTAGGTACAATGATGCCGTTTTGATTGGTTAGTCTTTAGGAGTGTAGTTAGGTTTGGTTTTGGCAAGGTAAGATGCTATATGCAAGAAATTGGGTATGGTTATCTTTTGGTAGTTTTTAAGTTTATTGAAATTCGTTATATATATATATATATATATATATATATATATATATATATATATATATATATATATATATTGATGTATAACCTTGGCTAGATTTGCATTTGTTTCGTTATATGAAATTCGTTATACATAAACACGTCATCCCTGATGTTCAAAATCGTATCGTTTGTTGTTGATTTACGTTTGTAGTTGTGGGTATATATGTAAGCCATCTTGCCGTTAACACAATATTTCCATTCCTAACATCACATCAATTATCTTGGTACGTAATTCCATAAGGTGACGTAAGGAAAGTGTATAATAGCCACTTGAGAGCAAGTGCCATATTGGAAATTGCGACGGTAGATGATGATTGGCTGTTGTGGTAATGATGGATGACCATTGTGTAGTTATACAGGCGGCACCACATTCATGTGCAGAGAGAGAGAGAGAGAGAGAGAGAGAGAGAGAGAGAGAGAGAGAGAGAGAGAGAGGGGTCGTCGACACACATGCAAGTCTTGGGAGAAATTCCCGTCTCGTGCTAATTAATTATGTTGATATGTTGATTCAACATGTGTACGGTAAACAGGGATAACAAATAATTAAGTTTATGAGTCAGACGAAAGTTGGACGACCTGTAAAGCATGCTGGTACGGACGGGGTGTGGAAGAAAGCTTGTTAGGAAGTAACGATCATACGAGAGAAAACGGGAAGTATGAATGTGAGCAGGTGAAGCGTGAAGGGAATTACCATCTGGACAAGAAATGATACGAAAACATCAACTTCCTACATTTGCTGGGAAGCGATTCGTGCTCACGGGTGTGTGACCCGACCAGCCGACTGGAATGCCTGACTTCAATTATGAGTTGGGTGGTTCGCGTCATTACCTTTATATAGAGACCTAAGCCTATATTCACAGCGTCTTCACTCCTACACCGGAATGTTTTGTGTGTTCGCTCTACCGTAGTCTACTCCGCCTTTGTCTTAATGTAACAATGGAATTATAACCTCACATAGAGTGAGGTAGAGTCGTAGCGAGGGGTTATAACAACATTAAACTCTCCATGCAAACCTTACAGTGTACAAGTCATGTTGCTGCTCCTGGTTTATAACGAAACTGTTTGTTTCGTAAATTGCTTGGGGGATTATTAATCTTTTGAGCATTGAAAGATTAGGTTAAGATGAATTTGATTGGTTAGTGGTAGTCAGGGTTAAGGAAGGAATGAAATAGCGCGACGCACTGTTCCTCCGTTTTCTTCCTGAGTGTTGCCAGGTAAATATAACAAGAGGAAATTTGTTATCCACTGGTTGATTTGAGGGAATGTAATGGCGATCAGTTGTTTACCAACTCGTGCGCTGGGATGATCATCTGTGAGCTTTTACAACCACCGTAATTTTCCCGGCACAACTCGCCATGTCCCACAACATGTAGACGGCCTGATCCCGTGTGTGTGTTGTGGCTGGCACGAGAATGTGTGTCTGTACCCAGCACAACACACACACAACTACGGAAACAACACGTCACGGTTGTTATCAACGCGTGAAGCAGCGGCAAGGGTTTGGTTGTTGTTAAATCCGGGGGTTGTCAGGCATGTAGTTGACGTGATCGAAGGCAGTTAATCCATATAACTGACTCCCACCAGCAGTGGGCGACGACGCATTCTGGCTTTCACATGTTTTCCTCTCGCAACGCCAGCGTCTGGGTGGTGCGTCTCAATTGTTTACAGTGTGAGCTGTGTGTATATATGTAGCTCACGGAATGGACGAAGGCCGCATGTATGAATATGTACATGTGTATATATATATGTCTGCTTGTATATGTATGTATGCGTTGGAATGTTTAGGTATGTATATGTGCGTGTGTGGGCCTTTATGTATATACATGTGTGTGTGGGTGGGTTGGGTCATTCTTTCAGAATTATAGATAAAAAAATACATATACTCCAGTTAAAAGAATATTTGTGTATTGACTCTATTTGAGAATTGATGTAAATAACACTTAAGTAAATGATTTATAAAGACGTAATCATTCATGAATTGACTGATAATTCCCTGTGTATAGTTTTGCTGTGTAAACCTTTGCGTGTACAACGAAGTACAATAATATTAATCATAATGACGAAAAATTCTTATATGAATGTAGGCGCTCACTCTGAAAATGGTTGGGTTGGGTTATTTCTCTCGTGACTAGCGATGATGTTACGGCCCGGATGCTGTAGACTGAGGTTGCTTCCGCCAGCAGGCAGGTGACCTCCGTGACCCCTGAACCCTCAGGGGGTCATTCCCGGCCCTTGGGGGAAGGGGGGGGGGGAGAACCCACGTAATAGAAAACCACAAACCACTGGAGTGTTGGTTCCCACCTGGAGGATGGTTGGTTTGTGTGTGGGAGGCCAAGAGACCAGAGTATGACGACGTCCAATGTCTGAGAGACGTGTACAGACGAGAACCCCAGGTGAGGGGTCGCCTCACACACGCCCCCCCGGGGGAAGACTTTTATGTAAATATACCGACCACACTCGACACTCTCGCCCTCCAGTTACTCAATTATTGCGTTAATGTCGTCATTATAGGTAGATAGAACGTTCCACCTCGATAAGTGCGGGAGAAGGAATATATAAGACGTATTCATTCTGGACTCGTTATTGTTATTTTGAATTATTATTGCTATTGCATTATTATTATTATTATTATTAATATTGTTCAACACCACTATCAAATTATCCATTAGTTTATTGAAAATAACCCATAACTTACAACGTACGGATGTAGTCGACTATGATTTGCTAAACCCCAAAATGATTTATATATTTACCCCATGACGCCTTTCAACTTATTGTCTGTTAGTGTGTAGGTATGTCACAGACGGTACAAGCTTGCCCCGGACCAGAAATTAGTAGTTAAATGTAGGGCGTCAAGGGGTCTTGGGATGTGTTGATGTGGTGTGTCTGTCGTGGTGTAAGGCTGGGTGATGTCCGGAGGGTAGACGGGAAAGTGTAACCCTTGTCTGTCTGGGGAGTGTGGTTTCAGATGTATGGTCTGTGCAGAGACATACCCCATGAATGATGCTGTTAGCCAGTTATCTTCTTTAGTGCCCCTCTCGTTAAATTTAGTAGTTATACGACCGTGATGAACTCCCTTTACAGGTGTGCTTATTTTTGGACAGTGTATTGCATATTATAGAAAGTTCATGATTAAGAAAATATTAAGCACAAGTTCTCTGCATTTTGATGTACTCATTGTGTACAGCTTTTGTTTGATAGTCAAATATTGTAACAGCTCTTGAGGGGAAATTCGTTTGATTTGCTGCCTTCGCTTGTTGGTCCCTGTGTGTGGCATCAAAACAGATTTCACCCCACACAGACATGCCCCAAATTAACCACACTTTGTCTTGTGGTCCCACCCGGTGGACGTGGCTGGTTTCCCGAGCGCTGCAGGAGAGACACAGACGGGGTTCATGGGTCAGGAGCGTAATTAATAGCATGGTCTGTGGAGTGGGGTCATTAAACTTACTTTGGATGCCGAAAAGTTGACCTTAAGGATATATATATATATATATATATATATATATATATATATATATATATATATATATATATTATATATAGGTTGGGGTGGTTGACCTTGGCCGTTATAATGCAGTGGTTGAGCACTTGGGGTCAGAGTTCCATGAAGCGGGGTCATAACGTTAATGATGATAATGGTACGTACGTGTGTAATTGTCACAGAGTATAATGATGATGGTTCTGTGTCTACATTTAACGTTCAGGTAAAATTGAAAGTAAATGTGTTAATTTTCATACCTAACTATTACTCCCGCCTCAGCGAGATGATTAACTATGTAATGGCCTCGTTTGCTCTTTAGATGCCCTGTATAATATACCAAACTATACATACATGCGTTTAGAACAGCTTGGAAAGTATGAATACAATATACAGATTGAGGAAACTGTAAACCAATTCGTTAGCCCAAGTCTGAGCAATTTTTATTCATCGTCTTATTAAATTGACGAAAGATCTTTCAGCATGGGAAGTCAACTCTGTTAGATTTGTCATCATGTGTAATGATCATCATATAGTTGTCCATATGTGATTTTGAATGATTTGCCGGATCCATTATGCGACCCTGACCCAGCGAGAAGTACACATTAACACCGGGTCGCGTCATGGAGAATATAACCCCGTAATTTAAAGTGATTTCGCAGTGCCGAAGGTTAGCGTGGAATTATTTGGTGCATTTCCTATCAAAATAACTTTCCCATTAGATGCAGTATTTACACAAGTACCTCAGTGTGTTCGGTAAGCGAAAGTCTCCAGTATTATCGCTAGTCGAAGCCAGGGTCGTGGTGGTGGCGTCGCAGGCGGAGTCGTAGTCGCTCAAGCTACAGTTTGGGACGAAATGTCTGTTTATGGTGTATTACCATACTTGGGAGCCCGCCTTCCCGGAAATCCTGGAGCAAATTTGGTTCTTGTCACCTGTATGGTACCTGTGGCCTCTGTCCGTCTGTCTGTGGTGATGACTGTACGTTTGTGTCTGACTACAGCTTGTAATGACACATTTGTACCGTAACGGGAGGGAGTTCTGTTTACTGATGAGGCCACATCTCTTCAATTTCACTATTGATACAAGTTTTTTAAGCTTCAATATCCTGTCCACATTCACTGTCGTAACTGTGTGTGTGTCTTCCCACACTGAGTGGGCATCTTGCTTAAAGTCACTGGGGCTGGCCTAGTGCAGCCTAGCTGGTTCCCTCCCGCCCACCACGTGAGGAAATATGTGAAGGTGTCGTGTTTTGATCACATGTATGGCGGACCCGACCTTTCCCACAGCAGTGGGGTGAAGGGGATCTATAGTTCCCCAGTGGCTGTATACAGAGGGTGTCCGTCCACTGAATCGCGTTAAATCCTTCCAGTACGATTGGTCCAGCGTTTGGCAAACGACCGTTCGACTCTGTTGATGACCTGTGTTTCTGACCTTTAAAGAGGTCGAGTGACCGTATTGATTGGTGGTCAAGGGTCGTGCAGTCATTAGCCAGGATCTGTCGTCACACACACCTCCCCCCCAGGGTCGTGCTTTCGGTCCGTACCTTCGTTTTTTCGGGGTCGTACCGCCGTATCCCGAGGGGCCAGTACCGTCGTACCCCGGGGGCCGAGTACCGTCGTACCCCGGGGGGCCGTACCGTCGTACCCCGGGGGGCCAGTACCGTCATACACCGGGGGTCGTACCGTCGTACCCAGGGGGCCGTACCGTCATACCCCGGGGGGCCAGTACCGTCGTACCCCGGGGGGCCAGTACCGTCGTACCCAGGGGGCCGTACCGTCATACCCCGGGGGGCCAGTACCGTCGTACCCCGGGGGCCGTACCGTCGTATTCAAGTGTTGGACAGATACGGTCGCCACCCACACGCCGTACCCACTTGACATTATCAACATCGGTTTTAGATTCCGCTATGATTATTAAGGTCAAGATAGGCCATTTTACACCCTTGAGCTGAGGGTACATAAAGGTGACATAGTGGGTTTACAGTTTGGTAAGAGTTCTTGGCGATAGAAATGATAGCGGAAGAGAGTGCTATAATAGTGTGGTCAATACAATTATTTTATTTGAGTTTATTTCTGTTTAGTCTACTACATTTTTGTTTACTATTTTCTCCCGTTTATTTTTATTGGTACATGACACGTATTTGTTTATCTTGTATGTTTGATAGACCGTATTTTTCATTGACTTACTCCACCGGTGACCAAATGCAGACTTGAGAAGTATCTACGCGTTTCGCTATGATTGTAACCTGTATTTACGGAGAGAGAGATTAATCCCGGGTCGTGTTAATATCCGTCATCAACAAGACTAGGGAAGATTCTGCAAGTCTACATCAGTTTTGTTGACTGTATCCCGTTTTCTTGGCTGTACCCGTTTTCTTGTTTTTTATCCGTTTTCTTGGGAAATACTGTAGTGTCCCCGGTCGGCGGGTTGTATGTGTGTGATTCTCGTTTTCTTTTCCTCTCGCTGTGCCACCCACCACACACACACACAAAGTGACGGGTTATAATTTATACCTTTCGGTTGTGTGGGTATTCCAGTTTCCACTCTCGCCCAGTCACTTTCACACACACACACACACACACTCTCTCTCTCTCTCTCTCTCTCTCTGTATAGACGCAGATTTCTTCATTGTTTACCCTAATGGGTAGTTTAGTCATTTCAGGTTACAACGCACGTATTTCCAGCAGGAGTTGTTAGGTGTTGTGTTATTTATCTGGCCACCTGGTTGTTTCCCCCCGTCTCAGATGAGCGCCTCTTGCTTCATTTTCGTGAGTCATGCGCGCGCGGGCGGCGCGTCCGTCACATTGGAAGGCCAACTTGAGAATTGTTTGCAAGTTCTTATAAGGCACGACTGTACGGTCCTGAGGCAGGACGAGACGTTTGGGGCTGGGTTTACGACGGTACGACCCTTGACCACGATGGTATACGACCCTTGACCACGACTTGACCCTCCCCTTTTAGTCGCCTTCTACGACACGCAGGGAATACGTGGGAAGTATTCTTTCTCCCCTATCCCCAGGGATGATGTATTTATTACGGTTATGCTTGATTTCTACATTATCGCCATTTCCCTCTTTAGCAAGGTAGCATCATGGGCCTCGTAAGAAGAAATCTTCTCCAATCACTTTCTTCCTCTGTCCCTTATGATTGGAAAGTGATGATACAGGAGGGGAGGATTTCCAGCTCCACTTCCCGTCCTCCTTAAGTTTTTGGTCGTTATTAGTTGTTGTTTACGTAAATTAAACCTTGTAAATAACTGGTGTAGCATTCATGGGTTGGGATCGTCTTGTGTAAATAACTGGTGTAGTATCACCCCCTACCCGTAGGGGGGGGAGAGGGGGGGTCACCCCCCCGCCATATTAGTCCTCATTTGACACACGTCACTAAGATGGCGGTGTTGGCTCAGCCATGTATACTGAGTGGCTGTATGTATATGTATATATATATATATATATATATGCGTGTATCTAACATCTGGTATTTTGCAAGTGACGCTGATGAATTACAAATGTAACTAAAGTCGACGAGTTGATGACCTCTGAGGCAGACATCGCCCCTCTGTCCTGTGTGTGTGTGTGTGTGTGTGTGTGTGTACATGTGAGTCTTTCTAGAGACTCCGGATGTTTGTACGAGATGATGGTAAACATTGTTGGAACTCCAGACCCTCATCAATCTAGAGTAGTTAGATGGTACAGATCACACCCACTACGATCGTGTTATTATCCTTGTTGTTTTCGTTGCTTGTTTCAATCATTAGTAAATATGATTTTTGCTGTAGAGGAAAACAAGACGAGCTCGTGTGTGTGGGGGGGGGGGGGGGGGTGTCGTTAGCAGTGTTGCCAGCGGCTGGGTCAAGTGTGGCCTCCCCAGTGACTTGATATGAAGTGTCGTCATCTTATGGCAGTCTTCGCCTCCTGTATTATTACTCTTTACGTTTTTGGCCTCGTAGATTAAAGGGTTGGTTTTATAGTTTCGTTGGGCTATGGAAGACACGATACTTGTCCTGGGTAATTATGGCTCGAATTGAGTACATTACGTAAGCAATAGTTAGGTTCGTTGGATCAGTCGTTAGCAAAGTAAGTTCCATGTTATTAGCTTATTAGAAAACGTTTTCATTGGTCCGTTGACTGGGTCATGCAACGCCTTTGAGAACGACGATGCAAACTTGCGTGGGATGACTTGACCTTTGACCTGACCCAAAGGGACGGGTCATCATAAAGGGTTACGCAGTGTTGCTCCAGGGGCAAACACTGACCATATTTCACATTAAACTCCTAATAGTGAAAGCCTTCCTAGTAATTGTGTGTGTGTGTGCGCGCGCGCGCGCGCCAGAAAACCACAGGAAAATGAAACTCAATAAGTTCCCAAGTGCACTTTCGTGCAATGATCACATCATCATTGGAGGTACAAGAATGAGATCGAAGACGTAGAGCAGACGGTTGATATACACGTTGCCTGGAGCACCACTGTAGACCTGGTTACCCAAGACGTAAGTGCCTCCAGGACTGTAAATGGCTGGGTTATGACACACACAAACTCTGGGAAGATTGGAAATGGAATGATGTGCCTGTGTGTGTGTGTGTGGGTCGCCATATTGATGCCAAGGTTGTATAGATATGTATATTTGTGTGTATGAGAGTGTATATGGACGTCGATGTTATATGAATGTTTCATGACGGCATTTAAAAGTTTGTGTGTGTATGTTTGTGTTTGTGTGAATGTGTGGGTAGTATTTCACTGTATATGTACGAGCGTGTGTTTGTCTAACCTGTATGTATGTATACATGTGTTTTCCTTTTCATCCATGCCTATACATGATGGGTACTGGGGTGTTATGATGATGATGTAAGCCAGCCAGCCACAGGTCCGTGGTTCGAGCCTCCACCTTGACCAGGGGTGCGAGAAGGAGTGTGAGAGTGGAGAACCACCCCCACGTTTTCTCTCCTGCCACCTCCGTGAAGAATGTATGGTGGTATTGGTGTAATTGTGGCCACTTGGTCTGGTGCAGGCGTCCCTCGGACACTTACGTTTGGGATCTGTGGAAGGCTTATGACTGCTGCTGCTGCTGCTTCCCATTATTTGTGTGTTGAAGCCAACCCTATGAGGATTGACCGTTGTAATGCCTCCTACTTTCCCCGCAGAGTGAAGCTGGCGAACCTCTCTCCATTTTTTCGTAGATTTATATTTTTTTTTTTTTGTTGATAATTTCCGTTCACCGTCGGTGGCGAGTCGGCCGCCATCTTCAGTCACAATTATACTGACCGGGGAACAAGGACGAACACGTATGATACGGTGATCATGTAGTGAGGTCAGGAAGTAATGACCCTTGACCCGATCACTTCGACCTTTCACCGTGTGCTGGTCCAGTGTAGCGGTTACCAAGTCGTGTTAGGTCGGGCAGGTGTTGACAAGACTCGCTGTTTGGGCGTCGCGCGGGGGCGCCGATCTTGGTCACCGCGTGTGGGTTGGTCGCTCACCAAGTAGAACGGACGGACGCCGGCCTAGGCAGAGATTGCTGTGAACATACGACAGGTCATATGACGTCGAATTGGCTCTTACGACATGTCAGTGGCTATGACGTAGAACTGGCAGTTACATGTCATTTCTCATGACGTAGACTTGGTTGTTACGACACGTCACTGCTCATGACGTAGAACTAGCAGTTACATGTCATTGCTCATGACGTAGAATTGGTTGTTACGACACGTCACTGCTCATGACGTAGAACTGGCAGTTACATGTCAGTGATCATGGCGTAGAATTGGCAGTTAGACGCGTCTGTGGTCATGACGTAGACTTGGCTGTTCGATTTCTGAACGCTGATGTATAAGGGAAAGGTGTTACCGGACTCCTGCAGTTGTTTCCATCGCGAGGGAGGCATTGTCAGCTGACGGAAAGGATTACAGCCTTGATTAAAGGAGTCCATCTTACCCCCCTGCTGCATGGGGCGCAACCACGAAACTACTAAAACACCAACGTTCTGAGAAAACGGGGAGTATGTTGACAAACACCGACGTGTATAGAAAACTTGTTGTGTACCTCCATATCAACCACCGTGTGTAGAAAACATGGTGTAACACATGCGCACAATCACTTTCATTATACGTTCTCCAGACTCGTTTGAATGTAAATCCACTTTTGTGAGTGTTGCGTTTTCTTCGTCAGAATATATCCTGTATATGGAACACAGACTTGCTAACGATGGTTAACACCCCAGGCACGCCCAGAGTACAAAAAAGAGCGGCGTTTATATGTAAAGAAAATGTGGTGTGGTGTGGTAGTATTTTGAATTACACTTCACGTTTGAGTTAACGCAACTTCAAGGCAGAATTATTGGGCCAGGGACACTAGGGATGATCAGTAACCAACCACAGAACCATTTCTTACAGAAAACTGATGACGTATGTCGTAGTACGGTCCATGAAATAGATTTTAAGAAAATGGCTAGTACGCATGACAGGACGCGAGGGGCGTGGCCTCCCGCACCGAAGGACCAATCACGGGGGAACCTTGACCCGTGACCAGGCTCGTGATTGGTGGGAAATTTGGCGGGAATATGTTTTCTTCGTCGTAGATGACAACTGATCAGTTACGATCCAACGACCGAGGATGTATTCTGCGTGATAGATGTGACTCACAAGAGCAATTCCGTGGTTACATACGGTTTGTATACTTGCACATACGACTGCGAGGTGTGGGCTAGATTGAACGTAAGTTTGATTAGAAAATAGATTTGCTGTAAGTTTCATTAGACGAGAAGAAAAAACTTAGTGTAAGTTTTAAAAGGGGAAAAGATAGGATGCGGGACAATGTTACTTACTGTTCACATGATTTGATATTTATACTTTAAGTTGGTCGGCCTTGACCCTGGTGGGGGGGAGGCTGTGTGTGTGTGTGTGTGTGTGTGTGTGTAGATGGTTATCCTTTAGTGAGTGGTTGTACTGGTAGGTGGGTAGTTAGGGCTTGTACTGTACTGCTGGTTGATGGTAACTGGGTCGTAATGAAGGGGCTACATGGTGATTCTAGAAGGTTAAGGGTAGTTAGGGATAGAGGCGTGACTAGTTGAAGGATAAGAAGGTTTGGGTGTGGTTCACACACACACACACACACACACACGGTGGGGTGGTTAGGGCCGGTCCAAGGTTAAGTTAAAGGGCCGATCACCTCACGTCGTCACCAGCACACACCTCAACCCCCCCCCCCCCCCCACACACACACACACACAACACACATACACACACATACACACACACACCACCCCGACGCTGGTCCAGCAGCCAATAGGTGGTGAATAAAGTCTTACCCTCTTAATTAAGAGAACCACAGCCAGGCAGTAGAGAACCACGGCCAGGCAGTAGAGAACCACAGCCAATCAGTAGAGAACCACAACCAGGCAGTAGAGAAAGTATCTATCTATTATATTGATATTTGAAGTCGTGTGTGTAAGATCTGGATTTACCTGCGCTCCCTTACCCCTTCACATCCCAGGATGAAGTGCGGGCACCCTGAGGCAGGGACCTGTTTGTATCGACCAACCCTTAAGGGAGGATGAACAGCTGGGTTGACTGTGGACAGACTGCCGCGACCAGGATTCGAACTAGTGTACTTGGCCCTGGGCGGCGACCCGCGTGATTGCGCCACGGTCAGGACCCGCTACGCCAGGGGAGTCGATGATGGCCATAATTAACAGAAAGCGTTCAGTGATACACAAGATGAACATGTTCACCCCACGGTCGTTACTGTACTACCGCCATGTTTACGTCGCTGGGGAGAAACTGTCTCGTGCAAGTGCGTCGCTTTGTGTTAATGTGATGTGTAAATAATGACAGTCAAGCATGGGGTGCTTATGATCGTGTGATGGGGAGGATATAATGATGGTCAGG
>NC_092284.1:938705-993705 GCF_036320965.1 Panulirus ornatus
ATATATATATATATATATATTATATGTATTACGGTAAAGGAAGGAGAGTGTGGTAATGCCCCTCTCCTGTAATACAATGTCCATAATCCTGTTAACCTCGATTAAGCCTTCATCTGCCTGACAAACCCAGCCACCGTTTTCTGTGTGTGTGTGTGGGTCGCCTACACTCTCGTTGCACCATATGTCGAGAGATTGCTGAAGGCCACACAGGCAGCAGGACCCACTCTCTCTCTCTCCCCTCGTCATGTCCACAACAATTATTGATCAAGAAAAAAAAAATGGCATTTCCTTGTTTACCGCCGGAGTTGTGTAGCGCATGGCTCGTCCACGTCAAACTTAACATTATCTACCTCGTCAATAGCCACATGACGGATATTGTTGGTTATGTAACCCCGGGGTCACCTCTATGGACAAGAGGCTGCGCCGCATCCAGTAGCAGGGAAGTGTTGGACTACTGTGGTGTGAGTTCCTACACGTTATTGTACCGTCCTTTGACTCTGGTACAATACATTAACGATGGCGACTTTTCAGTCGCTGAGTAGCCATATGGAGGCGGAGCCCGGTAACACCGTTGTATGTATTCATTTGTAGTTACCCCAGCACCATTTTCTACGAAGGGGTCCTGGTGTTAACCCAGAACCTATTTTCTTTTTAAGGTTCCTGCCACCCAAGGGTGCGCTACTTCCTGTTGCAGGGAGATGCGGACTCCTTTGGAGCGAGGAAGTGTGTAGCTTGCTCGCTCCCAGTGCTGCAGCCTCGTCCAGGGTGACATTCTCACTGGCTGTGTAGCGTCTTGCAGGCTGAGCCCGGTAACACCAGCCTGTGTGTGTAGTGGGTGGGTTACACAACTGACCTATTTACATCATCCAGCTGCATTTTTGTGTTTGTTTATTACGTGTTGGTTGGAGGCACGACAGTCAGGTAGGAGATAACCAACACCAATTGTTTATATGATACACAAGTTAAGAGGGTTGTAAACAAATGATATTAAAACCCTTTGTCCCATTCCTCCATTCTCCTTGGTTCCCACATCTTGGGGTAATGTAAGTTGTAAGTTCATGGAGTAAATAGGCAAGATGAGGAGGTGGTTTGAATGAGGCGATGTGTTATGACCAGCAGTTGTGACACGGAGGTTGTAAGGTGGTTGTGGCCGTCACTACAACACTGGTAAAACCAGGAGGGTTGTACTTCCCAGGGGCGTCTGCTGTGTACAACTTACAACCTTGTAGCACCATTATCAGCGGGGGGGGGGGTCTGTTGTAGCATGAACCAGCGCGGTGGTCCTTGTGGTCTTCTGCTGCCACCGCCGCCATACACCCACAGTGGTCCGCCAAGTGGGAGCAGCCGTGGTTGTGGTCACCCACACACCACACAACCATAGACAGCGTCTTCATCCACCATGAATTACCATAGGTACACCCCCCATGGGGGGGGAGGTCCCCCCCTCCCCTCCACAACCACTGCCTACAACAGTCAACCTACAACCAACCCGAACCCGCCACACACACACAACGCCCATGTTGGGAGCCACAGGCGGGACTGGGTATCCCTGAACTATGGTGGTGTCCCCCCCCCCCCCCACCCCATGTGGGACTCCCTCCCCCCCCCGCCGGTCCCTCCGTGGTCCATCCTACACCAGCCGCTGCCTGGCACAGGGAAGTGGGTCACGCCTGCTGCTACACCTGCAGGAGAATGGCCCCGGCGCGAGGGGAAAGGGAAGTGAGGAGAATGTGCTTTACATTTTCTATGTTTGGGGAATCTTGATCATGGGGTCAGGGAGGACCATAGACATCCCACATGGGGGACGCCAGCGTCCCACATGTGGGATGTGGGGAAAGGGATATTGAGAGACGGAAATGACAAAGGAGGAAATCCATATGATAATGACTTCACAGGAAGTGGATATACGATACGCCGTTTTTGTTTCGTAAAAAAAGAAAATGGGTCAGGATTTAGCAATGACGTGTGTGGGTTTGGGTAGCGAGTGGCGGGGCATCGGCGGGTCAGCGCGTAGCGCTCACCGCAGCGAGAGAGAAATGTTACCAGCGGGTGACCGTCGTCACGACCTTGCCGTGAGAGAGTCTCAGGACAAGCGCGTAGCGTCCACCACAGGTGATCTGTTTTACGACGGGATAGACACCACAGAGGCTGGGGGTAAACACGCCGGTCTTGGCTGTGGAGGTGAACGGTTGTGATGTTGTTATACTTGGTTGTGTGACGCCAAGATGTGCAGGTGTGGGGATGTGGCTGACGGTGTCTTGTTCAGAAGGAAGGGTCGTTTGGTCGTTAGGCGAGAGGGGCTGGCTGACACGGCACTTAACTACTCCATAGTAGTTGACGCCACTTGGAGCAGGACGGTATACGACTCCACGGAGCCCACAACTTGGTATACAGGACATGAAGACGTGGAGAGGCTGGGTTGTGGGTTGTACGTGGTGTTGTAGACGGCAGGAAACATTGATGCTACAACAGGATTAGGAATACTACAACTTCTACTACTACTGCAATTATTACTACTACTACAACTGCTACTACCACTACTATTACTTCTACTTCTACGACTTCTACTTTGAAAACTCCTCCACAGAACCAACCATCTTGGCCATCAACAGTTGTCATTTCCAGTCGCCCCAGATCATGACACTTCCCTCTCCCTGGTGGCTTGACCTCTGACCTGCCATTTCGCCAGGAAAGCTGTGTTCCCAACTGCTGTGTGTGTGTGTGTGTGTGTGTGTGTGTGGTTTCCTCGTTGGTGATGTTGATTTGGCTTGTTTCCGCCGCCATCCGTGCCTCGTCGTTGCCTCGAGGTGGAGGGTAGCGCCAACACCTCGGTTAAAACAGAAGTTGCCCATAATGACTGTTGACATAAGGCGAAGTAACTACTGCCCGCGAGACAAGGTGGTTAGGGTATAATGATGAAGAGAAGAGTGTATGATGCAAGCACACCCCCACGCCGCCCTCCTCTTGCGCGAGATGAAAGTTCTTGTGGCGCAGTTGCGCTGACGAATTTACCTAAATTATTTTGGCATCTTTTTTTTATGTTGTTATTTCTTTGTCGCCGGCGAAGGTGGCAGATGCATCGGCTGTGGTAAAGCGGCCCCACACGACGCTCTTACCGCTATGTGACGTAAGGCACAGAACTCTGTGTCGCGAAATGTGGTTGTGGTTTTGAACTCTGGGATACATTGTGGCTATGGTTGTGGTTGAACTCTGGGATACATTGTGGCTGTGGTTGTGGTAGGCTATGGTTGTGGTAGGCTATGGTTGTATGGTTGTGGTAGGCTATGGTTGTGGTAGTTACGTACGACAGAACCACCCTCGTGCACGGCTATATAGCCTATAACAACTGTTGGTACAAGATTGTGTGGGACAATATGTAGCAGAAGGTAGGTAGGATGGTTGTGGTTGGTTGTTAGGGCTCCGCCAGTTATACAGAACTGGTGTGAATCACGAGGTTGTATATATACCGTGTGAATCGTCAGGTTATATATACCGTGTGAATCATCAGGTTATATATGCCGTGTGAATCACGAGGTTGTATATACCGTGTGAATCATCAGGTTGTATATACCGTGTGAATCATGAGGTTATATATATACCGTGTGAATCATGAGGTTATATATATACCGTGTGAATCATGAATTTATATATGCCGTGTGAATCATGAGGTTATATATATACTGTGTGAATCATGAGGTTATATATATACCGTGTGAATCATGAATTTATATATGCCGTGTGAATCATGAGGTTATATATACCGTGTGAATCATGAGGTTATATATATACCGTGTGAATCATGAGGTTATATAAGTATTGTTGCTGTTATGTACCTTACTGATGCTGTACCACATGGTATTGTACCGTACCGTACCGTAGCATGCACAGCAACCGCTACCACAGTTGCGGTGTGTCTACCACAGCTGCTGAATGTCTGCCACAGCTGCTCAGTAACTACCACAGCTGCTCAGTAACTACCACAGCTGCTGAGTGTCTACCACAGCTGTGGCGTGTCTACCACAGCTGCGGTGTCCGAGTGGTTAAGGAGATGGACTTGAAATCCATTGGGCTCTGCCCGCACAGGTTCGAATCCTGTCCGCAGCGAGGGGTTGTAATAACTTTCTTTTTTTCTTCCCTAAGCTTCACATTGGACACCCTGATGTGGTCCACCACTGTGGTACGAGCCAGTCTCCACACACTAACTGGATCGGTGGTTCTCGCTACGTGGCTTCGACATGATGGCGTTCGTGTGTGCGTGTGTGGTACGAACATTACGACTTTTCGTTTCTAATTGTTTCTCCAAATCGGACACGTTCGTGGGCGGCAAAACCCAGACAGGTTTGTTGTGGGAAAGAAAAAAAAAGGTGTTTGATGCGCTACGTCGATTTGGTGGGAATGAGTTCATGTGTGATAGGTAGACGTTTAGTTGGACGAAGGTTTACATAGGGAGGCAAGAAAACGTATTTGTGGACCGGATCAGTAGCGAGGACGCCAGGTGGTCGCCCACTTACAGCTTCGTAGGTTCGTATGTACGCAATGCGTCGTACGTCAAGACGTATTGACCAGCCCCGCGTAAAGCAGGTGATGAGGATCGTGCGTCGTACGTCAAGACGCATTGACCAGCCCCACGTAAAGCCGGTGATGAGGATCGTACGTCAAGACGTATTGACCAGCCGCACGTAAAGCCGGTGATGACGATCGTGCGTCGCTGTCGTGTGACGTGTCGCGTGTGCGCCGGTCGGGCCCCCAGACCCTCCGTCTGGCCGGCCCTTTTCGATCACCTATACGGTCAGCAGTCGCGTCTGCCTCCATCCCTGCATGCAGTCTCTCTCTCTCTCTGTCTATCTGTCTGTCTGTCTCTCTCTGTCTCTCTCTCTCTCTCTCTGTCTCTGTCTCTCTCTCTCTGTCTGTCTCTCTCTCTCTCTCTAGCAGGAACTTGGATTCACCGTGACCTCTTCTCGTGTGTGGTGGTGGGAACGCGCGCCTCTGTGTGTGTTGTGTGATGTGACACAGCCCCGCGCCCGCCCGCGCGACCCAGGATTCGAACCTGGCCTTCAGTAACTGTTTCACCAAATTCCCAGAGAGAGAGAGAGAGAGAGAGAGAGAGAGAGAGAGAGAGGTCATACGCAGTGCACACCCTCAAAGTGTCTTTTTCCCAGCCCACACTCCCGTTTTCCACAAGGACTCCAACCTGCCGCTCAGAAACACCGGGAAATCAGATATACCTTAAACTGGATTGAGAAACTGAAGATTACATTGAAAAAAATACCAGAAAAAAAAAGAGAGAAAAAATGGCTTCATTCCGCCACACGAACTGTGAGTGTCAGGTTGAGTGTGGGAAGCCATTTTTTATATTGTGGGTTGTGGGTTGGGGTTGTGTGGGTTGGGGGTTGTGGGTTGTGGGGGTTGTGGGTTGTGGTTGTGGGTTGTGTGGGTTGGGGGTTGTGGGTTGTGGGGGTTGTGGGTTGTGGTTGTGGGTTGTGTGGGTTGGGGGTTGTGGGTTGTGGGGGTTGTGGGTTGTGGTTGTGGGTTGTGTGGGTTGGGGGTTGTGGGTTGTGGGGGTTGTGGGTTGTGGTTGTGGGTTGTGTGGGTTGGGGGTTGTGGGTTGTGGGTTGGGGTTGTGGTTGTGGGTTGGGGTTGTGGGTTGGGGTTGTGGGTTGGGGTTGTGGTTGTGTGGGTTGTGGGTTGTGGGGGTTGTGGGTTGGGGTTGTGGGTTGTGGGTTGTGGGTGGTTGTGGGTGGGGGTTGTCGTTGGGGGTTGTGGGTTGGGGTTGTGGTTGTGGGTTGTGGGGTTTGTGGGTTGTGGTTGTGGGTTGTTCATCCCCGGGAAAGCCAGACTCGTTTCTTATAACATGACCAGGATCGTGTGTGTGTGTGGGGGGGAGGGGATCTTAATTTTGGGGGGTGATTTTTGACAGCTGGATTTGTGGGGTTTTGGGGGAAAATGGAGGAGGACAACTACACTTGTGATGACAGGACGAAGGAAATGAAGTAGTAGTAATAGTGGTAGTAGTGGTAGTGGTAGTGGTAGTAGTAGTGGTAGTAGTAGTAGTTGTAGTGGTAGACTGTAGCATTTCACTCGAGAATTTCATAACTGTGGCGTGTGTCCCTTTGGTGGTTTATGGGTTTTAAAGCAGGTGTATGAAAGGTGGTTTTAAGCACGTTTAGGTGGGGGTTTAAGTAGGTACGTGGGTGATGGTGGTTTTAAGCGAGTTTAGGTGGGGGTTTAAGCAGGGACGTGAGTGATGGTGGTTTTAAGCAGGTTTAGGTGGGGGTTTAAGTAGGTACGTGGGTGTTGGTGGTTTTAAGCGAGTTTAGGTGGGGGTTTAAGTAGGTACGTGAGTGATGGTGGTTTTAAGCGAGTTTAGGTTGGAGTTTAAGCAGGTACGTGGGTGTTGGTGGTTTTAAGCGGGTTTAGGTGGGGGTTTAAGTAGGTACGTGGGTGTTGGTGGTTTTAAGCGGGTTTAGGTGGGGGTTTAAGCAGGTACGTGGGTGTTGGTGGTTTTAAGCAGGTTTAGGTGGGGGTTTAAGCAGGTACGTGGGTGGTGGGGTGGATTCGGGGTTAGAGACATGTATATGCCAGCTGAAGACAGTCGTGTTCCAGTAAGGCTGGCGAGAGTCGACCTTGTCTTGAGGTATATTTTTCCACCTGTACACACACACACACGTACACACACACACACGTACACACACACACACACACACAGACACGTACACACACACACACGCACACACACACACACACAGACACGTACACACACACACGTACACACACACACGCACACGCACACAGGGATCTATCGTTGGAGGACGTGTAAGTAGATAAGCTGGATGTAAGACAGGCTCAAGGATGAAGACAAGAGACACAATATATATATATATATATATATATATATATTTATATATATATATATATATATAGAGGTCAAGTAAGGAACCCCATCCTTGGAAGAACCAGTGAGGTGCTCTGGATGTTCTTGCTTCGATGGAGGAAGTTTATGTTCTCTTGTTATACATGAACAACAACAACAATGGTTCTTGTGACGAAGCAGGTGGTTGTAGGTGGGTGTTGTAGGATAACTATGAGAGGGGGGGGGGGCTAAGCACCAGGAGGGGGGCCCTAATTACCAGACAGATACGATCCGTGTATACGTCATTATCCGGGGGAGGGAGGAGGGCTGAATAACAGTTACCTGGGAGATAAGGTTCATAACCTCACGAGGGATATATGGCGAGATCAGCTTAAATGGCAAGCTAATTGTATAGCGTAATGTTACGCCGAAGATTGTATATAACGAAGTTATGAACACGGTGTTTAGGACGAAGTTATGAACACGTGTTTACGACGAAGTTATGAACACGTGTTTACGACGAAGTTATGAACACGGTGTTTAGGACGAAGTTATGAACACAGTGTTTAGGACGAAGTTATGAACACTGTGTTTACGACGAAGTTATGAACACAGTGTTTAGGACGAAGTTATGAACACAGTGTTTAGGACGAAGTTATGAACACGGTGTTTAGGACGAAGTTATGAACACGGTGTTTAGGACGAAGTTATGAACACAGTGTTTACGACGAAGTTATGAACACGGTGTTTACGACGAAGTAATGAACACGTGTTACAATGCCATCGAGCATCCACGTCGAAACCTATGCTATTTTACTCATCGAAGCGACACTAGGGAGTTAAAGACTGATGAACAATACCAGAAATGACTTAATGGAAGGTTGGTCACTGGTGTCGGGGTTAGGTTACCCCCAGACTTAACTTTGTGTACGAGGATTACATCTGTCGTGGCCATTTTGGTGCACCTGGGGTGGATTGGGTCCTGTACTGAGAGAGACATTGTGCTAGACTTGTTACCAGAGATGTGTGAGCCATGGTACCAGAGATGTGGGAGACTGTGTGATCCATAGTACCAGAGATGAGTGAGACTGTGTGAGCCATGGTATCAGAGAGATGTTTGTGTGAGCCATGGTATCAGAGAGATGTTTGTGTGAGCCATGGTATCAGAGATGTGGGAGACTTTGAGCCATGGTACCAGAGATGAGTGAGCCATGGTACTAGAGATGTGGGAGACTGTGTGATCCATAGTACCGGAGATGAGTGAGACTGTGTGAGCCATGGTATCAGAGAGATGTTTGTGAGCCATGGTATCAGAGATGTGGGAGACTGTGAGCCATGATACTAGAGAGATGTTTGTGTGAGCCATGGTACCAGAGACGTGTGAGACTGTGAGAGCCGTGGTACCAGCGTACAGCGGGCGACCACATCACCAGAAGATATAAGGTAATCAGGTTTCGTGTCACCCGGATGTGTTGGTGCGGGCGCTCCTAATGATAGTAATGACCCCCTAACGATGTGTTTGGTGGGTGATTAGGGAAGGGGGGTCTTGAGGCACCGTTAGGGTCGTTTGAGAGACGGTAATAGCCTTATTATCTCGCCACCCCGCTCTGGCATCTCCACACATGACTTGTTAACTACCACAAACACACACACACACACACAGCACCCGTCATTCGAGCCGTAATCTAATTAATGATAATACTTATACTTAATTATTCATCTTGGTGATTACAGCGTTTAACCACAACTTTCTCTTGGTTTACCTCGTTTTAGAATCTTTCCTTGGGAGGCCAATTGAGCGTGTTGTAAAGCGATGCTTTGTGTTGTATAGGACGTATTATTTACTTGTGTTTTCACTCTCATTGTAAACTGGTCGATGGTATTTGTGGAACTTGTTCCCTAAAGCACGACGGTACGGCAGTCATACCCAAGGGTCGTATACCGTCGTGTTCAAGGGTCGTATACCGTCGTGGTCAAGGGTCGTATACCGTCGTGGTCAAGGGTCGTACTGTCGTGGGGTCAAGGGTCGTACTGTCGTGGGGTCAAGGGTCGTACCGTCGTGGGGTCAAGGATCGTACCGTCGTGGGGTCAAGGGTCGTACTGTCGTGGGGTCAAGGATCGTACCGTCGTGGGGTCAAGGATCGTACCGTCGTGGTCAAGGATCGTACCGTCGTGGGGTCAAGGGTCGTACCGTCGTGGGGTCAAGGGTCGTACCGTCGTGCTGGAGAGCCGTATGAAGGCGTGTAGCCAGGAATTGTTGTGCATCACTCATGGGTTTGGGTAGTTAGAGGTCACACCGCGGAACCATCGTACCGTTGAGTGAGCCTCGGCGGCGGCGTCCGCTCCCGGACGCCGAGGCTGAGAAAGTTCCCTTCGGTGTACCGTTCTGCCGGATGAACTCTCCCGGCGGCCGGCCTGGGACGGACGGCTCTCCCACCACGGCGGGGAAGCCCTGTTCTCTTGTGTGGCGGCTACACCAACACCTGCTCACGGTTTACCCTCGCTCGTCATGCCTCGCTGTCCTCTGTGTGTGTGTGTGTGTGTGTGTGTGTGTGTGTGTGTGTGTGGGTCTGTGTGTGTGTTGAGTCGTCCAGGACCAGCTTGGTCGTGTGCTGGGGTGATCCATGTTGGATGTGGATCAGCCTCGGACGAGTCGAGTGTGTGTGTGTGGGTGTGTCGCAGGGAGGGATCAAGGTGGTGGTGGTGGGGGCTGCCGGTGTTCCGGAAGTAGACACGAAGGGCGGGGCCCCCTGGGAACCATCCGGATTTGCTCGACCGGTGGCTTAGTCCAGACTCTCTCGACCTAAGGGTTCTGGAAGGACCATTGGACACGTAGGTCTAACGAAGGCTTGAGGTCTGAGGATCCTGGAAGGTCTAAGGTTTCTGGAAGGACCACTGGACACGTAGGTCTAACGAAGGCTTGAGGTCTGAGGGTCCTGGAAGGCCTAAGGTTTCTGGAAGGACCACTGGACACGTTCTAACGAAGGCTCAAGGTCTGAGAAGGTCTGGAAGGCCATCTCTTACACCCTGGAAGACTTCAGATGAAGGATATATATATATATATATATATATATATATATATATATATATATATATATATGTGTGTGTGTGTCGAGCGGTTCTGGAAGGACTGGCGCCAGATAGCAAAAGACTGCTGGAAAATGTTCTGCTCAGGTCACTCCCACCATCACTGTAGAGAGAGAGAGAGAGAGAGAGAGAGAGAGAGAGAGAGAGAGAGAGAGAGAGAGAGAGAGAGAGAGAGAGAGAGAGAGGACTCGGGGCCGTGAGGCTGGAAGGAGCAACAATCTGGAAGGATGAGACTTTTGTGACCCTGGAGCCAACCAGAGTCGTGACAGGTTACCACAGGGGGCACAGCCGCCACCTCGCCACAGCTGCTGCCACCCACACTAGTGACGTAGGACCTCTCCCCAGCTGCTGCCACACACAGTAGTCACGTAGTGTTAACACTCGGGATGTAGTTTGTACATGAAGGAAACCTGTGATGGGTTGTTTAGCTGTGATTGTCGCTGCTGCTGTTAGGATGTTGGACCAGAATACGAGGTGTACATCCCTGAATGTTGGCATGTTTGAGGGCGGGGAAATGAGGATCCAACCCTTTGAATATTCAGGCATTGAACCATAAGGTGTCTAACCCTTGTATATACCACCACTGGAAGGTAAGGACCCCATCCCTGGAACATACCACCACTGGAAGATAAGGACCCCATCCCTGGAACATACCACCACTGGAAGATAAGGAGCCCATCCCTGGAACATACCACCACTGGAAGGTAAGGACCCCATCCCTGGAACATACCACCACTGGAAGATAAGGAGCCCATCCCTGGAACATACCACCACTGGAAGGTAAGGACCCCATCCCTGGAACATACCACCACTGGAAGGTAAGGACCCCATCCCTGGAACATAACCACCACTGGAAGGTAAGGAGCCCATCCCTGGAACATACCACCACTGGAAGGTAAGGAGCCCATCCCTGGAACATAACCACCACTGGAAGGTAAGGACCCCATCCCTGGAACATAACCACCACTGGAAGATAAGGAGCCCATCCCTGGAACATACCACCACTGGAAGGTAAGGACCCCATCCCTGGAACATAACCACCACTGGAAGGTAAGGACCCCATCCCTGGAACATACCACCACTGGAAGGTAAGGACCCCATCCCTGGAACATACCACCACTGGAAGATAAGGAGCCCATCCCTGGAACATACCACCACTGCTGTAGGTCGAGGGTTCAGCTCCTGGCTTTCCCGTCATTCTGGATGAAGTGTTGGCGGTCACTCATCATGCCGGGGTTCGAACCCTGCCAAGAACCCGACGTATATGGCGTTAGCGTCTGAACGCGTTGCCCAAGGTGAACGCGGCCAGGGCGTTCCTTGGTACCTGCAGGTGCGGGAGGTTACCCGGAGAAACACGTACACGACCAGTCTGGACTCCCTCGGGTCATAAGGTCACATTACACTCTGGCTGGGTCACAGGTCAAACCTGTATGAAGAAGTCCAGAAGACTGAACACACACACACACACACACACACACACACACGACTGTCGTACCCTGTACTTGAGACACACCCGAGAGAGAGAGAGAGAGAGAGAGAGAGAGAGAGAGAGAGAGAGAGAGAGAGAGAGAGAGAGAGAGAGAGAGAGAGAGAGATTTAGAGGTACGCGGCACAAAGTAATCTATGATGCGGTTACCTGCTGACTAGAAAATGGAATAAATCTACAGAGAAAAAAACATAAGTGAAAAAATATTATTGAAGGTTTGTGTCTGAAATATAAAACTCAAGATGGCCGCCATGTTGGGTTATATAGTCATTATATAGCGTCTGGGTTCCACTGGTGGTGGCTGTGACCCCCGGCCTGACCCCAGCCGACCCTATATGGGCACGGAGGGTGACCCCAGCCTCTCGGGTTCTCAGAACTACCCCCTTCCCACTGAGAGGGGGGGTGGGTTAGGTGGGGGTTGTTTACCTTTCGTCTGTGGCACAGTCTGGTCTCGATCAAATGTGTATGAAACCTCGGCTTGATTTATATAGCCCGAGTGACGGCGTCCATCACCTTTAAAACAGGACCAGGACACCCCGTTTTCTATGTCCGTGTCGGTAGGTGGCGGGGGTTGGTTACTGTAGATGTGGGAGGCTGATGGTCGTACCGTGTCCCTGTGTCATCCCCCCACACCCCCCACCCCTGCCTCACCCTCTGTCAACATCTTACCTTTTTACACTTTCCTAAGGTCTCTCTCCTCTTGCCCTTGACCTCCCTTGCCTTATTGTTACTTATATTTCCTACATACATTATTTATTTTCAAGTGTAAATCATTTATCTACCTTAACCCACTTTATCTTTCGTTCGTCCCCCACCCACCCCACCTTTCCTCCTACCTTCTGAACCATGGAAATGTTAACTTGCCTTAATGTCACTCTTGCCTTCATCAAGCCTGCTCCCGCTTACCTTAAATGGTTAAGGTTTAAGGGTAACGATGTAGTTAATCACATACAGGCGTAACAGAGGATCTTTTCCTTGGCTTTCTCATGCCTTGGTAAGAGGGAACTCAAGATACTTGAAACCCAGGATTACTGAAACTCCAGATAATTGACACGAGGCTAATTGAAGCTGACGATGATTAGTTCTGATTGTTACAGAAAGATGACGCTGGGAAACACCGGATAATTGACACACCTGATGAGTGAAATTTCCGAGATAATTGAAACGTAGATGATTGAAACATTTGGTAGATTCAACGTCCAGCTTGTACGTTTGATAACTGGAACGTTTGATAACTGGAACGTTTGATAACTGGAACGTTTGATAACTGGAACGTTTGATAACTGGAACGTTTGATAACTGATACGTTTGATAACTTAAATGATTGATAATTTAAACGTTGTATAACGACGTTTGATGACTCAAAACGTCTGATGACTGACACATCGTATTACAGAAACTTCTGACCATGGAAGCGTCTGATGACTGAAACACGAGAGAGTTTCGCCTCGTAACGTCTATTCCTGACGCTGAAGCAGAACCCCTCCCTTCCCCCCCCCATGTTCTTGAGTAAGAGCAGCCCCCGGATAATTAAGATTCCGGATAACGTGGGCTCCGGATATGTCGTGTGTGGGCGGCTTGATGCCTCATGGGTCGTGACCCGACTTAATATGGCACAGGTAACGTTTTCTATATCCCATAATAATGTTTGTTTGTCCTTCCTAAAACCAAACGTTTTGGGACAACTTTTTTTTTAAAGCGTCACCAGATCGTCCCTCGCTCTTCTCTCTTCCAAGATGGGCACCTGTGAACTCTCCAGCTTCGCCCCCGTAACCCAGCCGTCTTCACTCTGGTACCATCACTGTCATCCTCGTCTAGACCTTCTCTGTGAGCTCTTTGTGCTCCTTCAGGTGCAGCGACCAAACTTGAGAAGCATGTTCTAGTGTTGGCCTTATGTGTCTGTGTGTGTGTGTGTGCTCACAGGTCGCCATCCTGACTACACAACAGAAGAACATGGCACATACCACCATCTCATGAGGGTTATTATTACCTTGCTCCTCCGCAAAACTGCGTAACTTTGACATGGAGAATATAGATGAGGTCTTGGTCGTGGAGGAGGGGCAATAGGGAGCTATGATCAGGTTGGGTTTGAAGCGTATTTAAAGGTGGCGTGGCAGGTCTTGTGTTGTCTGATGTGGGAGGCATTGTACATCAGTCGACCAACCCCCCCAGGTGGATGAACAGCTGGCCTTACTGTGGACCGACTCCCGCAACCAGGATTCGAACCTTTCCACTCGGCCGTGGGCGCCGGCTCGTGAATGCGTCATGGTCAGGACCGCTACACCACGGAGGTCCAGCGGTAGAGATTTATAGGAAAAGACTATATAAATGTGAGCGGGTTTATATAACTGTGATGGAGGTATGTGAACGGGAGCTTAGCTAATGTCTATTGTAGCAAAGGAAGGTAAAACAGATGGTTTGATTCACATATATTGACTAACGACCGTAAGTGACCGCTCGTTTGTGTAGTTACACGGTTCTGTGACGGGAGGTGGGCGTGGTTAGTCATGCATCGCCCGACCCCGCCCACTTGGACAAGTGTTTTGACAGCTGCTACCAGCACCGTTGGCAGCATGTTGGCCGGCCACGATCGTGACCACAGCCTCTGCCAACACCACCACATCCACGGCTACATGCGGTTGATTACAACACAAATGAAAAAAAGTCGCTATCAGCGAGGATGCGTCGTTCACAGTAGATGGTAAGGGGTGATGTGTCCTCAAGAAACATCTCGCTAGACATGAGTTCATTTCCCTGCTGCTGATTGGAGTGCAGCCTCGAAGTGCAGAGGTGACATAACATAGGCCCGAGGGATGTATATATTCATCATTTCCCTGCTACTTATAGGGCAGCGTACACCCTGTGAGAGGCCACAGGTGAGGGACTGGAAGGTGGAGATGACCCCTGGGCAGTGTCCAGCCTGTGGGAGGCCACAGGTGAGGGACTGGGAGGTGATGACGACCCCTGGGCAGTGTACAACTTGTGGGAGGCCACAGGTGAGGGACTGGAAGGTGGAGATGACCCCTGGGCAGTGTACACCCTGTGGGAGGCCACAGGTGAGGGACTGGAAGGTGGAGATGACCCCCTGGGCAGTGTACACCCTATGGGAGGCCACAGGTGAGGGACTGGAAGGTGGAGATGACCCCTGGGTAGAGTACAACATGTGGGAGGCCACTGGTGAGGGACTGGAAGGTGGAGATGACCCCTGGGCAGTGTACACCCTGTAGGAGGCCACAGGTGAGGGACTGGAAGGTGGAGATGACCCCTGGACAGTTTACACCATGTGGGAGGCCACGGCTCTGTTGATGACCGTGATGATGATGGCTCTGTTGATGAATATGTTGATAGTAGCTGTGTTGATGACCATGTTAATGGTGGCTCTTGAGACCGTGTTCATGATGGCTGTGTTGATGACCATGATGTACGTCAGTGAAAGTGAGAACCTCAGAGGTTTTGCAGACGTCGCCCCGTTCGGGGACACAAGCAGCAGATGATACAGAAAATGGTTGATTGGTTGATGACAGTTGGTGTCTTAACGTGGGAGAAACAGCCAGGCAGACGGTATCTCCCTCACCTCTCCCTCCGGCTCACCTGCTGGCCAGAAAATGATGAAACGCCATCTGTTATGGAGAGAGTAAGATGGTGGTGGTTGTGGCGGCGAGTGCTTGATGAGAGTGTTGGGGGGGGCGAGTGTGTGTGTGGTGATGGTTGAGTGCTTGATGAGAGGGCCGTGGGGTGCGTGATGGTGATGGGGGGGCGGGGGGGAGCTTCGCAAGGTGGCCACAAGGGCGAGTTACCCCTGTCATGTCCTTTGCTGCTCTCCCAAGGTCCTCGTGTCTGGCGAGCTACTCTTCCTCAACCTCTCTCTCTCTCTCCTCTCCTCCTCCATCCCATCCTATCCCTCCGCTCTGCTGTCCTCTTTCCAGAAGTGTAGATTAAAGAAAGCAGATGACCTTCCCACGTACTCCCTAGCATATAGCATCTCTCTTGTCTCCTGTCTCTCAGGCCAGAGAGAGAGAGAGAGAGAGAGAGAGAGAGAGAGAGAGAGAGAGAGTGTCGACATTGCAGCTGAGATGTATGAGGTCATACAGTATTTACGGGTGATGGTTGAAGTGCGTTGAGGAGGCCTGGTGGACACGCCTTCCTCCATGGCAGGAAATCATTATTAAGGATGGGAAGTGCTGGAGGACTGGAACCCGGTAAATGACTCGTCATATTAAAGAAAGTTGACAAGATATCTTCTCTCTAATCACTTGCCCAATTAGCTTCACGTCGACACTCATTGATGGAGGGGACCTGTTCTGGCTGGGCCAACTGGGGGTGTTCAGGCTTGAAAATAGGTTAACAACAGATGATGAACGTGGTTTCGGTGGGAACAAATGTTGTAGATAACATGGCTGTTTGCAATAGATGTTGTAGATAACATGGGTGTGTTTGCAATAGATGTTGTAGATAACATGGGTGTGTTTGCAATAGATGTTGTAGATAACATGGCTGTTTGCAGTAGATGTTGTAGATAACATGGCTTTGGTTGCGGTTTTATCTAGACCAGTTTACCAGACGGTTTCTGAGCAACAGCTCCGTTGTCATAACCGGACCAGATGTCCATAAAGGTCTTTCCTGAAGTAATGGCACGGCAGACTGTGCTTTATGACGCCCTTCTTTATTACCGATGTCGAAATATACACCTGTTGAGAACGCTGGCAGACTGACGGAAAAAATAAGAACATAAAACACTTAATTTCTTAACTTGACCAGGTGTTCCGCAGGGTTCCATCTTGGGTCCCCTCTTGTTCTTGTGATGTATCCTGAGTGATCCAGAATGGTCGTGCATCGTCTACACTTGATACGAACGATGTAAAACTGTAACAAATGGTCTAGCATTGGGTCTGGGCACAGGAGAATACGGTTTGGTGACGATACAGAAATGGGATGTGGGTATGTTTATCTGAGACTGATCGTAAAATGTGTTGAACACGTCATGCGGGTTGTTACCTTAGTGAGGCGATCAAGCCAGACACACTCGCAGTAATGCATGTTGCAGATTAAGACCAGAAAAACGGGTCTAGGACAATGAGAGAACCGCCTGCTGGAGTACGAGAGGAGAATATGAAACTTGGTATCAGTGACATGTCATGTCAGCGTACACACACAGCTCGAGAAATGTGGTTTTGGATCTTATTCGCCAGAGACGGTAACGGTATAGTGTCCTTTGTCGTCATCTTAGCATAAGACTCGTCGTTTTAAATACGTGGCACCGATTGTAGTATTAGATGAGCCGAAGAAAATAAGGTGAGGGGAATCAAGCGTTTGATATGAGAACTTCAGGGTAGGAAATGTATGAGGAATGTAAAGTATAGAGCGTACAGTGGGTGGGGGTAGGTGGAGGTCAGTATAGTACGTACACTGGGTACAGTAGGTGGGGGTAGGTGGAGGTCAGTATAGTGGGTGCAGTAGGTGGGGGTAGGTGGAGGTCAGTACAGTACGTACACTGGGTACAGTAGGTGGGGGTAGGTGGAGGTCAGTACAGTGCGTACACTGGGTACAGTAGGTGGGGGTAGGTGGAGGTCAGTATAGTGCGTACACTGGGTACAGTAGGTGGGGGTAGGTGGAGGTCAGTATAGTACGTACACTGGGTACAGTAGGTGGGGGTAGGTGGAGGTCAGTACAGTACGTACACTGGGTACAGTAGGTGGGGGTAGGTGGAGGCCAGTACAGTACGTACACTGGGTACAGTAGGTGGGGGTAGGTGGAGGTCAGTATAGTACGTACACTGGGTACAGTAGGTGGGGGTAGGTGGAGGTCAGTATAGTGGGTGCAGTAGGTGGGGGTAGGTGGAGGTCAGTACAGTACGTACACTGGGTACAGTAGGTGGGGGTAGGTGGAGGTCAGTACAGTGCGTACACTGGGTACAGTAGGTGGGGGTAGGTGGAGGCCAGTACAGTACGTACATGGGGTACAGTAGGTGGGGGTAGGTGGAGGCCAGTACAGTACGTACACTGGGTACAGTAGGTGGGGGTAGGTGGAGGCCAGTACAGTACGTACACTGGGTACAGTAGGTGGGGGTAGGTGGAGGCCAGTACAGTACGTACACTGGGTACAGTAGGTGGGGGTAGGTGGAGGCCAGTACAGTACGTACACTGGGTACAGTAGGTGGGGGTAGGTGGAGGCCAGTATAGTGGGTGCAGTAGGTGGGGGTAGGTGGAGGTCAGTACAGTACGTACACTGGGTACAGTAGGTGGGGGTAGGTGGAGGCCAGTACAGTACGTACACTGGGTACAGTAGGTGGGGGTAGGTGGAGGCCAGTACAGTACGTACACTGGGTACAGTAGGTGGGGGTAGGTGGAGGCCAGTATAGTGGGTGCAGTAGGTGGGGGTAGGTGGAGGCCAGTACAGAGGGTACAGCGGGGTACAGTACATGGACAAAGGGAGGTGATAAAGTTCTTAAAATTCTCAAGATTTTTCAGACACATCGATAAATAAACCTAGTTGGAGTTGCGCGTTGATTCTTCATATCATTGAACACTGGGGTATTGAACGTGGGGGGGGAAAAAGGGGGAAAATTAGCCTCGCCAGAAACAGGGGCGTCGCACACTGGAATAGCCTGGAAGACAGCTGGACGATTCCATTTGGGCTACGTCATCGCTCACTTGGGAGGGTGAAGAAATGCTTCTCATTTTCTGTAGCGGGTGACTAACAGCGGGTAACCTCTTGTCTCCATTCTCTCTTTTTTTTTCAACATTCGCGCCTCGTGGTCGAATATCTCGTCTTGAGGTAGTTGTAGGTAGATGTGCAGTCTCTCTCTCTCTCTCTCTCTCTTATACACAGTTTGGTGTAACCAAACGTCTCCAGCTCCCGTGTTTCGCCTGCACGTTGCCTGGTTCTCTCTCTTGTGTGTGTGTGTGTGTGGCGGGACATGATGCCGGCCTGGCTGGATCCCATGTTGGCAGAGGTGTAGTGGGGAACCTGCACGGCGTGGACGCTGCCTCCGAGGAGAGGCGGGACACACACACACACACACACACACACACACACACACACACACACACACCCACCCTAACCCCGGTCGCCCAAGGGACCTGCCTTTCTCTCGCCGCCCACAAGGGCGTCCCGTCCCGCCCTCAGACTTTTCTCTGTCCCGGGTCAGCCAGCGTCTGTCCCTTCCTGCGCGTCTGGGTCACTTCCTGCCAAAGAGAGGGGAACCCACACTGTCCGGCGTGTCCAGCGACTCTTTGATTTATATGAACTTCCTCATCCAGTTTTCTTTTCGCGATGCATGGGTTCCGACACTGCCCTCTCTCCCCTAGTGTGTGTGTGTGTGTGTGTGTGTGTGTGTACTCTCCCCGTCGTACAATACTGTTCCTGTCTGTCCAACACACACAGGTAGGTTGTACATACCTGTCTAATCTTGGGTTCATCTGGAGTACAACTTGTTAGCTAACCCACTTGTTGCCAAGGTGGGGGGAGGGGGGGGTCGTTTTACCATCTGGGAGGTCTTCAACGACCAACCACCCTCAGGGGGATGGATGAACAGTTGGGTTGACTGTGGACCGACTGCCGCAAGCCAGGGATGGAACCTGCCAGCTGGGCCCTAGGCTGAACTTTCCAATATGTTTGTTTACTTTTTTCCAAATTTTGTTTGTAAATCCTTTGGAATGTCGATGTATCTCCTGGAATTTATACATTACCATATATATATATATATATATATATATATATATATATATATATATATATATATATATATTGGAAAGGATCACAGTTTTGCGCGTGATCAAGATATTCCTATGAGTCCACGGGGGAAAATGAAACACGAAAATTTCCCAAGTGCACTTTCGTGTAATAATCACATCATCAGGGGAGACACAAGAGAGAAATATATAAGTCAGTTGATATACATCGCAGAGATGAAGCTAGGACGCCATTTGGTAAACATGCGATTGTCCAAGACATACAACGAGCGTTCATAGACTTATATATATAATGTTTGTAGATGGTATGGTTCAAGTTGCCGTATTTGATGTTTAGTTCGTGTCTGTTCTGTTCCATGACGATCTCTGGTGGAGTGAGGGAGGGAGGGAGGTGTGTTGTCCTGTGGTGTGGTAAGGTCATGATGGAGAGGAGTGTACTGGCTGAAGGTTTCTCATGCTCCGGGTGGGTGGGTGGGTGGGTGAGCTGAGAACACCTTAGGACGAGTGGGGAGGATGGGATGGGGGTTACCAACTGCTGCTGATGATGATGTCATCTTTCCTTCCCCCCACCCACCCACCATCCCTCCCGGCCAGCCTCTTTCAGCCAGCCCACGCCATCACCTGAACCTCCTCCCACACGCCCCACAACCTCCGCCCACCCGGCTCAAGCACCACATGTTACCATCACCACACACACACACCCCTCCTCCTCCATCCGTATACCAGCAACCATTGTTACCATCACTTCAACCCCCCCGACCCCCCCGGTTTCCAATTCATATCTCCCCTCCCCCCCCCACCGCAACTTCTCCCCCCCTCCGTGTCCATCGCCCAAACAACACCCCCCTGCCAGCATTTCCACCCGTCTTCCCCCCCACCACACACACACACACCCCATCCTCACTCACTCTCACGCATGTATCTGCGATTGCCTCTAGCGACTCCCAGTTTATTAAACTGGTCTGTTGTGTGTGTGGAGAGAGAGAGAGAGAGAGAGAGAGAGAGAGGGAGAGAGAGAGTGGTAAATCAACAGATCGTACATTGAACCAGTTCTTTATGGTACGGGCCCAGATCATCTGCAGTGGGGCATCGTATGTTCCTTCCCTTTTTGAGATTCTCGCTACGTCACGACCCTTTGGTACGATGGCGTGACCTCTGACCTGACAGGCACCTGAAGGGTGGTGACTAGCAGCTTTGTGCCCTCCGGGCCCCTCAGTTTCTTCTCTCGAGTCGGAGGGCGGTGAACGGCGGCATGGCATGGTTCAGTGGTATAACTTCTCACTCTCGCCATCTTTTCCTCTTCATACTTTCCATATTTCCTGTAAAAGGTTCCTGCTTAGCAGTGACATAATTACCCGAAAATCTATCACGCCAGCAGGGACCAACCTGTTGAGCATATAAGGGTCGAACCGTCGTAGTAAAAGTCCTTGTCTTGTTCAAGGATCGTACCGTCGTGTTCAAGGGTCGCACCGTCGTGTTCAAGGGTCGTACCGTCGTGTTCAAGGGTCGTACCGTCGTGTTCAAGGGTCGTACCGTCGTGTTCAAGGGTCGCACCGTCGTGTTCAAGGGTCGTACTCGAGGGTCGGCAACCTACGTGTTCAAGGGCCTGAGGTGTGGTGGTGTCTGTAGTGGAGATGTTTCCTGCAACATAATGCATCATTATCCACCATGACACACGCAAGAAAGAGGAAGATTTGAAGTTAGGAAAATGACAGGTAAATCTTCCTTCATATATGTACACATTATTATTATGTAACTTTTGTGAGTTGGGTCTTATGTTTAGTTTTCTTTATAAATGTTGAGTGACGAAGTGGTTCATTATTATCACTGAATAGGAATGATGTATATATATATATATATATATATATATATATATATATATATATATATATATATATATATATGTATATATATATATTTTATATACTATTCGCCATTTCCCGTTTTAGGGAGGTAGCGTTCAGAATAGAGGACTGAACCTTTGAGGGAACAGAGAAGGGAGCCAGATGAGGATATTCCCTCAAAGGCTCATTCCTGTGTTCTTAACGCTACCTCGCTAACGCGGGAAATGGCGAATAGTATGAAAGAAATATTATATATATATATATATATATATATATATATATATATATATATATATATATATATATATATATGCACAGTTTTCTCTTCTGGTGATTCTGCATATATATTTATATGTTTAATATTTTTATAAATCAGTCATTTAATATTTCATTTACTTTGGTACTTGTACATAACAAAAGAGCAATTCGATTTTAATGATCATTTCATATAAGAAATTAATGTAAAACTTTCTAAGAAAGATTTCGGTAAGTTTGCAAAAAAAGTTAATTTCTGAAGGGGTGTCAAAGTCTCCTCTCGTGTGTGGCTGGCTGCGTCGTCTCTGGAGAGAAGATGAATGTTTAAAACTCATAAAGTCGAGATGTCGAGGTTGGTCACTCACCACCGGTGGAAGTGGCCAGCTTCCTGAGAGCCGCGGATGATGTGCCTCACAGTTTTCTGCACCGTAACTCAGGCTCTCACACAACGTATTTCTACCCAGACTGTCACGTGATCGAAGACGGAAAATATCAAACAATTTTATTATGACTTTATTTTTTTATCTGTGTACGAGATATATATAAAGTCTTCGTTTGTTTTTATTTTCGTTATTTTCGGAGCATCGCGTTTTCTTCATGCAGCAAGTCGGGCCCCCGCATTACAGTTGATACAATTCATAGTTTATATATTGTTGTTATAGATGACTGACGCATTTGGCATCAGAACTCTTGGTATCATACGTGATTACTGTGTTGTATATAAAGGTCAAAATAAACTCTTACTATCATACGTGATTACTGTGTTGTATATAAAGGTCAAAATAAACTCTTACTATCATACGTGATTACTGTGTTGTATATGAAGGTCAAAATAAACTCTTACTATCATACGTGATTACTGTGTTGTATATAAAGGTCAAAATAAACTCTTACTATCATACGTGATTACTGTGTTGTATATAAAGGTCGAAATAAACTCTATCATACGTGATTAGTGTTGCATATAAAGGCCAAAATAAACTCTTGATATCAGACATATTATTCATGTCAGTTGTGTAGGTATTGCAGAGTGTGGGCTGCTTGTGATCTGCTCCACGTGATGATGATAATGTATCAAGTCTTAAGATTTATAATGATATAAACTTTGTAATTAAGACGCATCAACGGTAGAATTGTGTGTGTGTGTGTGTGTATTATAAAGACTTGGGCCATCATATGTGGACATCATGATTAAAACATCTATGACCTGTAATGGAGACTGACTTGAAGCACTAGCAGGATTTTCTTGGAGGAACGAGTCGCCAGGCGGAGGAGTTTCAGGTTTAGATGATACGCGACACACATACAAGTCTTGATGTTGGACCAGGCAAGGTGGAGGCAGCGTAGCGGAAGTTGCTAACTGTAGAAGCCACCTTGACTGTAGCAGAGCCATCGTTGGCAACTATGCCGTGGTCGTCTCTCCCTCTCACCCGGAACTTCTCCAGCCAGACTCGTCTTCCTCACAGCCACCCCCAGCTGTACACCTTCTCCCTCACACCTTTCGTAAAGCTTGAGCTAAGGGGGATTCACGAAGAGTACGTGTGTGACGGAAAGCTGGTGGTGTGGTTGAGGAATCGCCTTCGTATGGCGACATGATGGAAGCGTTGTAGTTGTGGCTCTTAGATATGTAAGAGTCGATCACTTGGCAGTGATATATATTCATGGATGACTTGGTGGCAACACCGCCACGTTGCCAGATGCTTCAGTTGGTTATATTTTCACCTCCCGGTGTCGTTACGATTCACGATTGATTATCTCTTTGTTTATCTTTATTGTTGCCTTTATAGCAGAAGGTGAAGGCATGTATGTCGTTGTTGTTGATGGGATACATAGACATATTCACGATCATTCTACCATATAATAACTTTCCTGTAAACATTTTCTTCAGGCTTATTGTTAATCCTGCAAGGTATTTCTTTTTTCTACTTGTTTTTAAGTATTAATCCTGCAAGGTATTTTTTTTTTTTCCATCTTTTTCGTCCGGCGTGTTGCCGGAGGGAGTGGAGGAGGGTGGGGGGGAGAGAGAGCGTCTTTACTTTGCTATCCTTTTCTTGTACTGCTTCCAAGGGGGATCTTTTTTGTATCGTTAAGGCCAGACCACCTCGCTTGTAGACATGAAAATACCAGAATGACAGTAGACAATAGAGTAAACAAAAGCTCAGCAGAAAGTTTCAAAGACTTTGTCTCAGTTTCTTACCAAGAGAGACACGGGAGAAGTTTGTAATAACGACAGAAATTTGCCAAACTTTACATATGGTCGAGATCAGTCCCAGATGAACCCTTGGATGATATGATGAGGCCGTGTGTGGCCGTAGAGAGCAATGGTTTTATTGATCAAGCGCGACGCGCCACCGATGAGCCCTACGCGCCGGCCATGACCTGGCAGGTAGTGAGTCTCTCGTGCCACATCCCACAGACCTGGTCATCAAAATGTGAAGCGAGTGTGTACACTGCAGTCATGCATACAGATGTCTGCATCTGCTTAACTTTCGGGGGTCTGGGTGGGAAGGTGAAGGTGTGGGGGGGTGGTCAGAGGTCAGGGTCACACTGTGGGAGGAGTCAGAAGGTTCACCACGTGAGTCAGAAGCCATATGTGTGTGTGTGAGCAAGAGGGAGGGATGGTGAGTGTGGCTGTGATCATGAGTTTTTGTATGGGGGTCAGAAAAGTTATTTGGGATGGTCCGGGGCTGTGTGTGTGTGTGTGTGTTGGGGAGCGTTCCATTGGTCTCTCTCTCTCTCTCTCTCTCTCTCTCTCTCTCTCTCTCTCTCTCTCTCTCTCTCTCTCTCTCTCTCTCTCTCTCTCTCTCTATGTATCATACAGTCTTTAGAATCTCTGAACGTTTCCTGGATGCATTTCCTTCTTCGTCAATGGTTTTTTCCCACCTTGGTTGCATTTTCTACTTCGTCTTTCCCTTGTGATCTGCCTCTACGTCAGGTATCCAGGTTAGTAGAGAAGTAGAATGCTTGTACCATTTTCTCTGGCATCCCCAGTGACCAAAGTTGAGTGTGGTTTACCCGTTCCTTCCTCCACCCGGGGCCACAGTGAGCCTCGTCTGTGTTGACGTCACCTCACCTCCACTGGTAAGGGGAAAAGTTGTCACCACGTCTCTCGTTGTCCATATTTTCTACCCGTGAAGGATGGGATGGTATTACTTTGGTCTTGGATCCCGAGAGCTGGCTGCTTGTGTACCCCCCAACCACTAGCTACACCACGCTGTAACCCCTGCTGCTTCCCATGATCATATGGTCTGGCCATCATCAACAACTCGAGTGTGGGCCGTTTTGATACCTGCTTCTCTCCCAACATTGTCGAAGGTTTGGAACGCACTCTACCTTCTCGTGTCTTTCCCAGTAAGTATGACCTGCCAACACGTTTCATAACGCACGTCTTTCACGTCCACTGTATATTTCGGTTATGTCGGCGCGGCCTTGATGTGGACTTGGTCCTTGACTGACCTGACCCATCATGTGACCTGTGTGTCGTCCCTGGAAATCTGGACGTGGGTCACGTGACTCGACCTGGAAGCCTGGACGTGGGGAAATAAAGTGCTATAGTCTGTGGTCTTGAACACACCCACACACACCCACACAGTAAGGTTCTTGCCCCATCATTGTGACCCGGAAGATGACTCCAGCAACACAGTGTGACTGCATCCCATCTTCATTACTCTCCACAAGTGTATATATATATATATATATATATATATATATATATATATATATATATATGTATTGAATTTTCATCAGCCTATGTAATGTGACCACTGTTTTGTACCTTGTTTTAAGTTGATATTTACATATTCTTTTCTTTCTTTCTTTTATATTATTCTCCATTTCCCGCATTAGCGAGGTAGCGTTAAGAACAGAGGACTGGGCCTTTGAGGGAATATCCTCACCTGGCTCCCTTCTCTGTTCCTGGGAAAAAAAAAGATATTAGTGGGAATATAATGTTAAGACACACACAGACGTGTGTGTTATAAACATGTGTTTTTCTGGATGGTTGTAATGACCTTGTTCGACTTTAGGGACGCTCAGGTGGATACGTGTGGGGTTGTTAAAGACCGGAGTTATTACCTCGTCTTGTGTTTTATGTTGACGAAATGATTGTATTTTTGGGAAGGGAAGGGGGGCTAGAGTGGGGTTTGGGGGGGCAAGGATGGGGTTGGGGGGAGGATATGACCATCCTGGACAACACTGCCTCTGCCACCATCGCCTCTGCCGTGGCGAGTGCTGGGAGGAGGTTGTGTCGAAGGCTCGTGTTTAGAGGCAGGGTCTGTGAGAGGCATGACATGACAGGTGGTGTGCAAGCCTTGAAGCTTCCTCTAAGAGGCACGAGTCTGCTGTTGTGATGCACACGAGAGACACATCTGTTTGTCCGAGGCATTAGATGAAGAAGGTTTGAGAGGCATTGGAAACTACTCTTTAGAAGTACATGCGTAGACAGGCATCAGGTAGATGTTGTGAGAGGCATCAGACACAGGTGTTATGGGCATTAGATGCAGGTGTGAGAAGCGTCATCAGACAGGTGTTGGAAGGCATTTCACAGGCGTTGTAAGAGGCATTAGACATATGTGTGAGGCATCAGACACAGGTGTTGTGTGAGGCATCAGACACATATGGTGTGTGAGGCATCAGACACATATGGTGTGTGAGGCATCACACACAGATGTTGTGTGAGGCGTCAGACACAGATGTTGTGTGAGGCGTCAGACACAGATGTTGTGTGAGGCGTCAGACACAGATGTTGTGTGAGGCGTCAGACACAGATGTTGTGTGAGGCGTCAGACACAGATGTTGTGTGAGGCGTCAGACACAGATGTTGTGTGAGGCGTCAGACACAGATGTTGTGTGAGGCGTCAGACACAGATGTTGTGTGAGGCGTCAGACACAGGTGTTGTGTGAGGCGTCAGACACAGATGTTGTGTGAGGCGTCAGACACAGATGTTGTGTGAGGCGTCAGACACAGATGTTGTGTGAGGCGTCAGACACAGATGTTGTGTGAGGCGTCAGACACAGATGTTGTGTGAGGCGTCAGACACAGATGTTGTGTGAGGCGTCAGACACAGATGTTATGTGAGGCGTCAGACACAGATGTTGTGTGAGGCGTCAGACACAGATGTTGTGTGAGGCGTCAGACACAGGTTTTGTGTGAGGCGTCAGACATAGGTTTTGTGTGAGGCATCAAACACAGGTGTTGTGAGAGGCATCAGACATAGGTATGAGAGGCACAATACACACGTGTCGTGAGAGGCATCAGTACAGATGTTGCGAGGAGGAGGCAGCAGGTGTTTGTGAAAGGGTCAGCACACACCACCCCCCATCCTACGCCTCATCGCCCACATTGACCTGCCGTAACCTTAGCCCCGCAGGTTTGTGTAGCACCTGTGTGACCTGGATGACAGGTGTGTGGTTTTGCTGGACAGGTGTGTGTGTGTAGTGTGATAAGACAGACGAAGCGTCGTGTTCCGTTGCATTCTGGCAGCCGTTGATGTAGTACCCTGACCGCCATGTGTGCATCTTCCCCTCCTAAGTCATCGTCCGGCTCAGTTTCCCAACATAAGATAACTAAACATCCATAACTCTTGTAGAAAAAGCTCTGCTGACGAAGGCGAAGAAGGAGGACGAGGAGGAGGAGGACGTGTGCATCATGTGTCGGGTGTGAAGGGCGACTGGAGACCCCGACGTCGACCTGCTTGGCTCCGCCCATCACGGCGCCTTGGACCCGCCCATCCTGACCCTCTTGGCCAATCACAGCGCCGTCACGTGACCTGCTCCTGGTTGCCCATCATGAACGGTAAGATGTGAATGTTTCGTATCCACGTCTCACGTAATGTATATTATATATATATTTGACGGAAAATACAAATTTTGAGAGTGTGTATATATACATACATGCATATCTTGGAGAACTAAAACGTGTTTATATATATAAATTATGTGTACATACCCAGTTGTAGTTGAGACGTAATGGTTAAATGAAAATCTTTGTGGAGTTACACAAGGAAAAGTGAGCGAAGGTTTGTGGGTTGGATGTGGGGTGTGTGGGGGGGATCTTGGGGCAGGTGAGCCGTTGCAGGAGGTTGGCTGGTCTCGTCAGTGTGCTCGTTGTATCACTAGTGAGAGGTGTGGTGTCAGGAAGGCGCCGCGGGGGTGTGAGATTTTATTTTTGGAGGCTGTAGCCTCCTTCATCATGGCTACAGGTAAGGTACTGCTGCCCCTCACGTCCGCCATTAGGGCCCTCCCCTCTCTCTCCGGGGACGGCCTTTTAACAGAGTACACACGTTCAGCTTCCTGTGGACGTCCGGAGAGGGAAACCTGGTCATAGTGACTTATTTTTTAGATTGATTTTGTAGTGAGTGTGTCCAGGTGGTCGTGGGAGGGGGGGGGGAGAGTTTGTTGTGTCGTCCCTCACATAATGAGTTTGGCGCCAGGTACCACGACGAGACGCGATGGGAGGAGTGTGAGGAGGTAAAGGAGGAGGAGAGCTGCACGATGGAGCCAGTAGAGACGGAAGGTGTCCATCCCAACACCACACGTACACACGTCGCGCTTCCCGCAGCTGAAACTGAGAGTTTGAGAGATCATCCACCTCTCCCGCGGCTCGAGGACGACCCTTCGTCGTCTGTGACCCCGGCCTCGAAGAGGGACAGACGACGAAGGTTCAGAGGCCCGACGAGAGTAGGATGAGGAGGAGGAACAGCGAGGGTGTGTTGTGAGCGCTGGCTCGGGGCCGACCAGTAAGGGCGTGGAAAGTTGTCTTGTGACCCACTTCGTCCGGAGCTTTATATGGTCTAGGAGGCCCAGGGTGATGTAGGACTTACGAAAGGAGGCTCGTAGGACCTCTTGAAGGGTCCTGTAGGGCCTCGGAGAAGTCTCGTAGAACCCCTGAAAGAGATCTTGTAGGATCCCTGAAAGGAGTCTTGTAGAATCAGGTAAAGGATGCTGTAGGTCCTCTGAAAGTAGGCCTTGTAGGATCCCTGAAAAGAGTCTTGTAGGATCAGGTAAAGGATGCTGTCGGTCCTCTTAAAGTAGGCCTTGTAGGATCCCTGAAAAGTCTTGTAGGATCAGGTAAAGGATGCTGTCGGTTCTCTGAAAGTAGGCCTTGTAGGACCTCTGGAAGTAGTCTTGTAGGAGCTCCTGAAGGGTCCTGTTGGGCCTCGGAGAAGTCCTTGCAGGACCTCGAAGGAGTTTCTGTAGGACGTACGAAATGAGACGTGGCGAACCTGTGAATTGAGTGGTAAAAGGGATGTTGTAGGACCTCTTAAAGCAATCTTTAAGCTCGTCTGATAGGAGTCGTGTAAGTTAGGACCTCTGAGGCAAGTCCTGTACACGATATAACCTTCAGTTGGTCATCCTGGCATCCTTATAGGACATTTGAAGTTCTTTGGCAGGATTGTTTTGAGCCTGTAATTTTATTTAGTTTTTTTGTGGGGGGGGGGGGTCGGACAAAAGTTCTATTTCTGTAGGCCATATCCTTCAGGATCTGTGTAGTCTCCTGGGGCAGCATCCTACATGATGTGTGTTGTGTTGGAGGAACTCCACACGATATATATATATAAAAAATTCAGCGTCTTAAATTTCGCCTCCGGTGTCTGCATGGACCATGTCCCCCTCAGTCATTGTGTTTCATTCGTCCATCACTTTCTTCGCTATAAAAGTATATCATTATTATTAACACGATTTATTCCTTAATTTCTTCCTGGGTGGGAAAATGTATAACTTCTATTCTTTCCCCGTAACCCAGCAATCTTAATTCTGGTTGTCCTCCTCTGTACCTTCACTATGAGCTCATTGTGCTCCTTTAGGTGCGGCGACGACCAAACTTGAGAAATTATATTGTAGATTTGGTCATATGTAGGATATGTATGTGGGCGGCGTAGAAGTCTCCAAAAATGAGAGAAATTTGAACATTTGGTCATATGTAGGATATGTATGTGAGCGGCGTAGAAGTCTCCAAAAATGAGAAACATTTGTACATTTGGTCATATGTAGGATACGTATGTGGGCGGCGTAGAAGTCTCCAAAAATGAGAAACATTTGTACATTTGGTCATATGTAGGATACGTATGTGGGCGGCGTAGAAGTCTCCAAAAATGAGAAACATTTGTACATTTGGTCATATGTAGGATACGTATGTGGGCAGCGTAGAAGTCTCCAAAAATGAGGAACATTTGTACATTTGGTCATATGTAGGATACGTATGTGGGCGGCGTAGAAGTCTCCGTGAAAAGTTCAATAATGCGTCGAAGAATCTGGTGTGTCTTGAAGGATCTGTGTAGGATATTCAGTTCGCTTTATCCCAGCAGTCACGTAGGATGTTATACGGTCCTATTGAGTCATCCTGTATAGAAATACGGGACGCAGGAAGCCCGTAGGATCGCGGAGAAGGTGGAGCTACGTGGTCTTACCTGACATGTAGGATTTGCCTCGCACATCTGCTCGATCATCCTGAAATAATACCGGTACTTTCTCACTTGTTGAAATATATGTATATATATATATTGATGGGCGAAAACGTCATAGTGTACAGGTTGTACATCTGTACTGAAAATGTACAGTTTATGTTTAGGAAAAAGGTATTAGTGTGGGGCAGTTTTGAAATGTGGGAGTTCAGGTTTGTTGAGAGAAATGTGAACTTCTGAATAAGTTTCAACACTGATTACAGAAACAAAGGTCTTACATATGTGTGTATGAATATGTAATGCCCCATCTGTACTGTACGGTGATTACAGAAACAAAGGTCTTACATATGTGTGTATATGAATATGTAATGCCCCATCTGTACTGTACCGGGGAGAGAGTTCTACCTACACTGGTGAGATCTTATCTCTTGAACATTCTCTGCCATCTTACAACCTCATGTGAACTCCTATATACCGTCCACCTTCAGTTTCCACTACATGAACTATATACCATCCACCTTCAGTTTGCACCACTCAGCCATGATCAATGTACATCTTTATTGAGAAAGCTCGGGATTAATTTCACATCATGGCTCCGCTCGTTCTGTCCTTGTATGTCTCTTAAGAACTGTTCTCTGCATGTCATCATGGTGGTCATGAGGTCACCCCTGACTCTTCTCTCTTCTCTCTTGGTGGACAAGTGGAAGGCCCGTCTGACCTTTCCCTATAACGCGTGAGGCTCGTTACGATGTCTTGGGATGTCAGGAAATTGTTGTCTTCTACAACATGATTCATCACCGGGTGAGTATTTCTCTCCCCGGAGAGGTCTTGCAACTCCGGAAACTGGGGGGGGGGGAAGATGACGTTAGAGTGGAGGGCGGGGAATGTCGTTAGAGTGGGGTGTGGGGAGGATGTCGTTAGAGTGGGGTGTGCGGGGGATGACGTTAGAGTGGGGTGTGGGGAGGATGTCGTTAGAGTGGGGTGTGGGGAGGATGTCGTTAGAGTGGGGTGTGGGGAGGATGTCGTTAGAGTGGGGTGTGGGGAGGATGTCGTTAGAGTGGGGTGTGGGGAGGATGTCGTTAGAGTGGGGTGTGGGGAGTATGTCGTTAGAGTGGGGTGTGGGGAGGATGTCGTTAGAGTGGGGTGTGGGGAGGATGTCGTTAGAGTGGGGTGTGGGGAGGATGATGATAGAGTGGGGTGTGGGGAGGATGATGATAGAGTGGGGTGTGGGGAGGATGTCGTTAGAGTGGGGTGTGGGGAGGATGTCATTAGAGTGGGGTGTGGGGAGGATGATGTTAGAGTGGGGTGTGGGGAGGATGATGTTAGAGTGGGGTGTGGGGAGGATAACCTTAGAGTGGGGCGTGAACATGGATTGTGGATCACTGTGGACTCCCCTTCTGCTCCAGATGAGTGTGTGTGGGTGGATCAGCTGTGAGAGTTAGGGTGGTGGAAGTAGAATTGAGAATACCAAGGACGTCAGGCCGCCCACACATGGCCGCCCACACCAGGCCGCCCAGCCCCGCCCAAACCCTGACTATACTGGGCGTACACAGCCTTGAGGACGCCCACGTGCAGCCTCGCCCGCCCAGACCTGGCCCGTCGTACCCCTGTACCGTTCATCACCTGTTCTCTACCTTCCATCACCCGTTTTCTAGGCTGCATCCGTTCTCTAGGTTTGTCCATTCCTTCTCAAGCTTCCGTCACCCGTTTTCTAGGTTGCACCATTTCTTCTTTAGCTTCCATCTCCCGTTTTCAAGGTTGCATTCGTTTTAGCCTTATCCCTTCGTTTTCTAGGATCGTTCTCCCGTTCTCTGTAAGTCCTGTCATCCGTTTTCTTAGGCTTGTCCATCTCTTAAGGTTTCATCATGAAAATCTGTAGGTTTGCACTATCCGTTTTCTTTTGATTAGTTCACTCTCATCCGTTGTTCAAGCTAGATTATCCCTCTTTGTTCCTAAACACACACACACACACACACATATATATATATATATATATATATATATATATATATATATATATATATATATATATATATATATATATATATATATGGTGGTGGGATATCTATATACACGTATATGGAGTTGGGTGGGAGGCACCCCCCTCTTGGTTTTCTGTTGCGTTGGTCGGCATAAAGTGATCAACCTTGGTTTTACATAACTGTTGCTCTCTGCTCTTTATCCTCCTTGATGAACTTAACTCCTTGAGTAGGAAGAAGGAGGAGGGGGGTTGTGTGGAGATGGGGGGGGGGTAAATCAATCAGTGAACCGCTCATGCTGTAAAGGTCGTCTGAGTTAACACACACACACACACAGGTAGGACCTGATGGTCTTCTGAGTTAACACACACAGGTAGGACCTGATGGTCGTCTGAGTTAACACACACACACAGGTAGGACCTGATGGTCTTCTAAGTGAGTTAACACACACAGGTAGGACCTGATGGTCTTCTAAGTGAGTTAACACACACACAGGTAGGACCTGATGGTCTTCTTAGTGAGTTAACACACACAGGTAGGACCTGATGGTCTTCTGAGTTAACAAACACAGGTAGGACCTGATGGTCTTCTAAGTGAGTTAACACACACAGGTAAGACCTGATGGTCTTCTAAGTGAGTTAACACACACAGGTAGGACCTGATGGTCTTCTGAGTTAACACACACAGGTAGGACCTGATGGTCTTCTAAGTGCGTTAAACCACACACACAGGTAGGACCTGATGGTCTTCTAAGTGAGTTAAACCACACACACAGGTAGGACCTGATGGTCTTCTGAGTTAACACACACAGGTAGGATCTGATGGTCTTCTTAGTGAGTTAACACACACAGGTAGGACCTGATGGTCTTCTAAGTGAGTTAACACACACACAGGTAGGACCTGATGGTCTTCTAAGTGAGTTAACACACACACAGGTAGGACCTGATGGTCTTCTGAGTTAACACACACAGGTAGGACCTGATGGTCTTCTAAGTGAGTTAACACACACAGGTAGGACCTGATGGTCTTCTAAGTGAGTTAACACACACAGGTAAGACCTGATGGTCTTCTAAGTGAGTTAACACACACAGGTAGGACCTGATGGTCTTCTTAGTGAGTTAACACACACACAGGTAGGACCTGATGGTCTTCTAAGTGAGTTAACACACACAGGTAGGACCTGATGGTCTTCTGAGTGAGTTAACACACACACAGGTAGGACCTGATGGTCTTCTGAGTGAGTTAACACACACACAGGTAGGACCTGATGGTCTTCTTAGCGAGTTAACACACACACACAGGTAGGACCTGATGGTCTTCTGAGTGAGTTAACACACACACAGGTAGGACCTGATGGTCTTCTGAGTGAGTTAAACACACACAGGTAGGACCTGATGGTCTTCTGAGTTAACACACACAGGTAGGACCTGATGGTCTTCTTAGCGAGTTAAACCACACACACAGGTAGGACCTGATGGTCTTCTGAGTGAGTTAACACACACACAGGTAGGACCTGATGGTCTTCTGAGTTAACACACACACAGGTAGGACCTGATGGTCTTCTTAGTGAGTTAACACACACAGGTAGGACCTGATGGTCTTCTTAGTGAGTTAACAAACACAGGTAGGACCTTATGGTCTTCTAAGTGAGTTAACACACACAGGTAGGACCTGATGGTCTTCTAAGTGAGTTAACACACACAGGTAGGACCTGATGGTCTTCTAAGTGAGTTAACACACACAGGTAGGACCTGATGGTCTTCTAAGTGAGTTAACTCACACAGGTAAGACCTGATTCTTGTGTATATACTCACCGTGGGCTCGTGGGCGGGGTCTGGGTTTTGTCATCCTTATTTTTATTGCAATTCTGACATTCATGGGGGGGGGGGGGGGGGTTTAGGGGCGCCAGGCCCCCTTCCCCCATAAACTCCTACGGACATGGGGAGACATCGGTCCGGGATGTCCTTTGCACATATCAACTACTTTTTTTTCTTTAAACTTCCTCTCAAACGCAGGAACGGCGAACGGGTGTGTGGAAGACGCGAGTTGTAGTGTGTTTATGTTTGTACGTGAAAATGGCCATGTTTTATCCTGTCAAGACACCCTGATCACTTAACCTTGTAGCTCAATGCCACCTAATTATACGTAAGAGATTCAGTTTACCCGACCCGTTTATCCGGAGGTCGGACTATCGAGAGTTTATCACTACCCGCTTATCCGGAGGCCGGATTATCGGGAGTGTCACGACCCGATTATCCGGAGGCCGGATTATTGGGAGTATCACGACCCGTTTATCCTGAGGCCGGATAATAGTTAATCGCGACTCGTTTATCCGGAGGCCGGATTATTGGGAGTATCACGACTCGTTTATCCGGAGGCCGGATTATTGGGAGTATCACGACCCGTTTATCCTGAGGCCGGATTATCGAGTTTATCCCGACTCTTCTATCCGGAGACCGGATTATGGAGAGCGCCTACCATGAGTCACCGGACTCGCCGGGAACCGGGACTTTGGGTGGAACCCCGCGAGCTGTGGTGAAATCGAACCCTGGCGTCTCTTATTGGTCCTGTGTGTGTCGATTGTGACGACCACTGTGCCGTCAAATGGTTCCTCCAACTCTCTGGGAAGACGATCATCTCCCAATGACGGATAATTAGTAGATGATTGTAGAGGGAAGTAGATATATATATGGGAGACGCCCCGCGAGGCTGGCTCGCGCCGGTAGACCAAACAGCCTCTGACGTCACCAGGGTGAATAACACCGAGCCAATTGGCTGCTGGAGAAATACGCCCCATTATGATTGCCAGTTACATGTAATTTGTACCTTGAGGAGGTGACGGGTGATGGGGGAGGGATGTATATATATACATACACACATCTGGCTGGCCATACACACCAGTCATGTCTATCTAACCCACTCTGGTCATGTCTGTATGTCAGACGACCCCGCCAGACTCTTGGTGTAGGAAGCTGGTGGTGGGTCAGGTAACGAGGTAACGATAGTTTGTGGTGAAGGGGGTCGTCCGCCCACATATCCCTCGGCCCAGGCTGTGGCTTCACATCCTGTACCTCCCTCCCTCCGTCTCTACACAGCTCTGAAGTCATGACCTTAGTGGCCTCCTGCTGGGGTCCAGTGGTGCGAGGTCATGACCTTAGTGCCCTCCTGCTGGGGTCCAGTGGTGTGAGGTCATGACCTTAGTGCCCTCCTGCTGGGGTCCAGTGGTGTGAGGTCACGACCTTAGTGCCCTCCTGCTGGGGTCCAGTGGTGTGAGGTCATGACCTTAGTGGCCTCCTGCTGGGGTCCAGTGGTGTGAGGTCATGATGTAATTGTCTCTGGTCTGATGGTTTAAGGTCTTGACCTTATGTCCCCCCCCCCCGGGGTCCAGTGCTGTAAGGTCATCCTAAGGAGGGGGGGGGGGAATGTTGCCGTGTGGGTTGGTCACACTACTTCCCACTCTCTCGTGTTTACAGTAATGGCTGACGACATCTAAGCGTCGCAATATTTGACAATTCCACGAGTGCGATCACATCGCTAGAATAAAAGGACCTTCCCTGTGTATTCCAAATTCAGGCGTTGCTGACTATGAATCACGCGCTGGCGTGCCTGGGGGTTCGGACCCCGGCGCGTCCCCCCACAGCCAGTCCCAGCCGTTCATCCTTCCACTCGGGAGTTGGGTACCTGTTGTGGGAGGGTAGTGTCTCTCATCATCTCGTACTGCCGCCTCGTTACTGTAAGGACAAAATATATGTAAAATTGGGATGTCTTTCCCTAAACATACGTCAAGTGTGAGGTGGCGGGTCGAGTGAGTGTGTGTGTGTGTGTGTGTGTGTGTGTATGTGTGTGTGTGTGCGCGCGCGCGCTCACAGAGCAAGTTGTCGTCCCCCACACGCTGGAGCCTTTCGTCATCTTCCCTCGACTCGTCCGCCCACCTCACTACGGTGAAGGGTACGGCCCAAGCCAGGCCCTTAGCTGAACACACTCCTCCTCACTCACCTTCTCTCAGCCCGGCCTTAGCAGCTAGGCGCCAGGCACGGATCCAGGGCGTTGTCCAAAGGGTTCTTATCCCCCCCCCAATTATCCATCTCCGGCAGGAGTAACGGGTCTCCAATACCCCATATAAGTCTTAAGGGCAGGACCTGTTCCCCGGCCCTTACCTTCACTTCATATATATATATATATATATATATATATATATATATATATATATATATATATATGAACACGAATATAGTGCATATGAACGCGCTCTTTCGTAGAACACACAGTACCCTCCATCGGCCAGGATTCGAACCCAGGACATTTCCGTGGTATTCGGGAACGCTGAAGGCTAGGCCATGACCACCAGTAACAAGGAAATGACCATATGATTACTACCAGTGATGGAATTCCCTTAACGTCTCGCTGCCACGAACAACCAAGTCTACACCGGTCAAATCCTGGTTGTTAGGGGAGGGCCAGTATGAGTGTACACTACCCCTCCCTCTCCCCCAGGGTGTTGCGTGGTTGTGAGAGGAGGTTGTTACACTTGGTTGTGTGTAACACAGGTGTAGAGGTTGTAGGTAAGAGAGGCAGGTGTTGTGGGAGACACACACACACACAGCCTTGCTGACACCCACACCCCAGACCACCAACCAACACTTTCACATCCTGGCTTCGAGGTTGCCAGACGCCCTCATCAACCTCTCTTCCCTTGCATTGGATAACCACCGGGAGGTAGTCCAAGGCGTCTAACTAACCACCCAGAGGGTCGTTCTAAGGGGGGATGTGGTGCTGGGGTTCCCCAGAAGGCAGGTTGTACCCCCAGAGAGGAGATATCTATATTAAGAGGTGCGTGTGTGTGTGTGTGTGTGTGTGTGTGAGACAAGCCACACAGGTACCTACATGGCCGAGCCGACGTTCGTCACCGGCCGCTTCACCCAACAGTTTAGATGTATGATCATGTCTGCCTCACAGTGTAGTGAACACTGTAGGGTAACGTATACATCTTGGATGTGTTACATTGTGACACAACGTCTCGCCACTCACACTTGACCCGGGGCTTCTGGTGTAGGCGTGGGTACCAGCCAGAAGTAACATATGGCAACACCTGCTCGCCCGCCTGTGTGGCGAAGCATATCTTTTGAGTGGTAGTTAAGTAGTTTGTCCCTATTTGCCTATTGGAATCCGCTGGGTGGCTCAAGATGGCGGTGAATATACCTGACGATTGTTAGAAAAGGTGATTATAATGACTGACGATTGTTAAAGTGATTATAATGACTGGCGATTGTTAGAGAAGGTGATTATAATGACTGGCGATTGTTAGAGAGGGTGATTATAATGTCTGACGATTGTTAGAGAGGGCAATTATAATGTCTGGCGATTGTTAGAGATGGCGATTATAATGACTGGCGATTGTTAGAGATGGCGATTATAATGACTGGCGATTGTTAGAGAGGGCGATTATAATGTCTGACGATTGTTAGAGATGGCGAATATAATGACTGGCGAGTTAGTCGTTAACAATAGTTGACCTTTTCTCACGTCTGCAGCAGTAGTAGGTTGTGGTTGTGGTCGATGAAACTGTTGTGATTATCATAAGAGTTGATCACAACCAACATTTTTGTCAGGTGTGAGTTAACAAGAGGACGACCCTCCCTTGTCTTGTTCAGGTGATGCGCTCTTGTTTCTGCCTTCTAACCCCCTTCCCCTTCTCCCACCCAGCTCCAAACCCACATATACGTGAGACAGTTGGCTACCCTCCCGCCTCGTGACGTCACCCCCCCCCCCCCCCATGATTGTTCCATTACCGAGTTGCTTCCTGCGTTGGACACTGAGGGGTTGCCTCCTGTGCGTCCCCCTGGTTATAACGTAATGACCTTCATTACGGCCGATGTGTTGTTTGGATAATGATGGCTGTAATCAACTCCCAAGTTACTGGGGAGTAATTACTGGGGAGTCTTGTGAACACTTGATTACTTACTTATGTATATAATTTATTGATGATTATCTCGCGTCCAGCACCTCTCTCTCTCTCTCTCTCTCTCTCTCTCTCTCTCTCTCTCTCTCTCTCTCTCTCAAATGTAGATTCCTTTGGAGCGAGAAGTTCTTCGACCAGACGATCTACTCCCAGTGATACAGCTTGGTGGAGTAGGAGTAGAGTGCGTTACGTAGGGTGGGTAGAGTGGGTCATGGAGGGTGGGTAGAGTGCGTTAGGTAGGGTGGGTAGAGTGCGTTACGAAGGGTGGGTAGAGTGCGTTAGGTAGGGTGGGTAGAGTGCGTTACGAAGGGTGGGTAGAGTGCGTTAGGTAGGGTGGGTAGAGTGCGTTAGGGGAAGGTTATGTAGGGTGGGTAGAGTAGGAGTAGAGTGCATTAGGTAGGGTGGGTAGAGTGCGTTAGGGGAGGGTTATGTAGGGTGGGTAGAGTAGGAGTAGAGTGCATTAGGTAGGGTGGGTAGAGGGCGTTATTCAGGGTGGGTAGAGTGCGTCACGAAGGGTGGGTAGAGGGCGTTATTCAGGGTGGGTAGAGTGCGTCACGAAGGGTGGGTAGAGTGCGTTATTCAGGGTGGGTAGAGTGCGTTATTCAGGGTGGGTAGAGTGCGTTATTCAGGGTGGGTAGAGTGCGTTAGGATGGTGTCTCGCGTGGAGGAGTGCGTGGCACGTCCCAGCACCGATGTAAGCCTGATCAAGGTGCGCCGCGGGTGAGGGGCGTTGGTAGCCTCCAGCCAGTATGAAAGCTTGGGCATCCTGGGATACGACGATGTCCCGGGATGTAATGGTGTCCCCGAGGTACAACCAGATCCCGTCAACTGTTGTTGTTGTTGTTGTGATGGAACTTAGCAAGGTTGTGGGATGACGCCGGAAACCCCACTCTCTCCCTGGCTGAGGGGGGGGGGGGAAGATTGTCAGGCCCACACGTGGTTGTGATTGCCTTCAGTGGCACGTGTTGTAGGGACGTTGATCCACCACGTACAACAGGTCACAACACCAGGAGAACCTCTCTCTGTGTGTTGTAATCCCATGAAGACGCCACCCACTCGCCCGTGGTGCAATTGTACAGTTTTTCCAACACTTGTGTACACTCTCGAGTCTATTGCTGTTTCCCGACGCGTGTGTACACACTGTAGAATCTTGAGCCTGATTTCTGTGTTTATCTCCCTCGGGATCACAGGCTGAAGGCAGCGCATCATGTCCCACTGGGACGGTCCACGGACGGTGGAGCCGTCTGTGGACCTCTCTCTGTGACATGGGCAACGGAGTTCTCCACTCCAGGATAGATAGAGAGAGAGAATGTGTGAGGGACGGATGTGTGGGTGTCGTGATGATGTGGTCAAGCAGCATTTAACACCTTCAATGGCTCGTGTACCGTTACGTAGGCCTCAACTGTACACACACACACACACACACACACACACACACACACACACACAGCAGTTGGGGAGGGGGGCGACCTGGTCACGACGCCTGTCTGTTGATGGTTAGGGTGATGACGTACAGACAGTCGGAGCGTTGCCTTAGAGAGGGTCTGATCCGACCGCCGCTTTGTGGTAGAAGGGGAGCAGAGGGCGTGTGTGGGGAGGAGGGGGAGTTTAACTTCCATTTAGATATCTAGGTGGCGGTAGTGTGGTAGAGAGACCTGGTCTAGGTTCGTGGGTGGACCTGATCTAGATGACTCTCTCTCTCTCTCTCTCTCTCTCTCTCTCTCTCTCTCTCTCTCTCTCTCTCTGGACCTGATCTAGATGACTCTCTCTCTCTGGACCTGATCTAGATGACTCTCTCTCTCTCTCTCTCTCAGAATATTCATGTGTCATCAGATCCGTTAAAGAATAATAATAATGTCATGACCTTCTGTGTTGTGGTTAGATTGTTCGTATGTTCGTCTGTGTCCCCGGGCGAGTGGGACAAGTCAGGTTTAAGAGTTAGTCATGAACATTTATTAATCTTCCCTTAATGGTATACATATGTGTGTGTACATACAGGTTTGATAGGCTATGTATGAATATAGTATACGTTAGATGCATGTCTTCGTATGTCTTGTTTCCTTGTGGGGGGAGGGGTTGCTTCAGTAATGGCTACTAGGTGGAAGATAATAAAGAAGTTAATGAATTAGGTCTTCCTACTCCCGACTATTTAAGAAAACGGGAAGGTTATAAGGAGAAAACGGGAGGAGGGAGGAAACTCAACAGCCTCGCTGAAGTAGGAAGGTATGATAAGGGCAAGTCCTCGTGTGGCTGGCGGTCCCCACACAAACTGTGGGAAGCAGCAGCAGTCGGCTGGTCATGTACCACGTCGGGTGTCAGGCCACAATGTATGTTAGAAAACGGCCGCGGGGGAGGAAGGTGTACTGCAGGGGAGGCGCATGTTTAAGCGTGGGTAGGTGGCCAGGGTCCCTTCCTCCCTCATGGGTAGCGTGGGTAGGTGGCCAGGGTCCCTTCCTCCCTCATGGGTAGCGTGGGTAGGTGGCCAGGGTCGTTCCCTCCCTTAAGCTTCCTGCTGGACCACCACAACTTCACGCTTCCTTCCTCCCTTTCATCAGCAGTTGGTCGGCCATTTCCCTTCTTGTCCCTCCCTCTCTCTCTCTCTCTCCTTTCCTTCCCTCCCTCCCTCCCTCCCTCCCTCCCTCCCTGGTCTTCCTGACACACTGCCTGGTCCTCGTCATTACACGTCGTCTCGTCGTGTTTGCTTCCGGCCGGCCAAGCGGTCTTGCCTGCGTCAGGTCGTGGGGAGGAGGACATGACCTGCCGAGGTGGGTCAGGCGGATGTGGGCGGCGGTGGGCGGCCTCACACCCGCCTGACCCGACCTGGAGAGAGAGAGAGAGAGAGAGAGAGAGAGAGAGAGAGCCAACAGACGGCCTCCTGACCCAAGCGGTCCAACGAAAGACGCAGGAAATGTTTTGGGCCGACCTTTCCCAGGACGGGGTCGTGACGAGTTCGTTCGATGGTTGGTGCAGTATAGCTGCTCCTGCTGCTGCTCCTCGTCTGTCATCGACCAGGGAGGAGGAACAAAGAAAATGGGGGACCGAGTTGGCATGTAAAACGAAGTGCATTGAGGGGTACCCGCGACAGCTGGCCTTTCGCTCCTGCATGTCCTTCGCAGCCGAGGCAACAAAGAAAATGGGTTACAGGTCCGCACTGAACGTACCGCATTAGGGGTCACCCGCTGACGGCCTGGCTCCCAGGGGCTCGAACCCTGCCGTGAACTACGTCCCCCCTCCTCGTGGGTCGGGTCCTCATGAACCACCAGGTCCCTCTGCCGGGCATCCACGTGCGTCGCGTGTCAAGGGTCGTCCTCCACCCGCACCAAGTGGTCCTCCTCCACGACACCTCGAGGAGGAGGACGAGTCTTCCTCGACGAACACCACTACCAGACTCTCTCTCTCTCTCTCAGTGGGCCACTGACGTAGAGAGAGAGAGAGAGTGTGGTAGGACGCCCCCGGGCGGTGACATGAGAGAGTATCAACAGTTACCTTTCTCTCCCGCGTTCCTCTTGGATGCTGAGGCCTACGCCACCACCCGACTGGCTAAACCCACAATTAGGCTGGGGGAAAGGTAATCGCTGGCCCACGCGGGCCATACAGGTGGCCCAGGGCGTAGAAGGAAGTGCAGATGGACCATACAGGTGGGCCAGAGGGTGGTAGGTAGTGCAGATGGGCCACATAGGTGGGCCAGAGGGTAGTAGGAAGTGCAGATGGCCCACACAGGTGGGCCAGAGAGGTGGTAGGTAGTGTAGATGGGCCATACAGGTGGGCCAGAGAGGTGGTAGGTAGTGTAGATGGGCCATACAGGTGGGCCAGGGGATCCATACATGTGGGCCCTGGATGGAGATTTCAACGCTGGTGCAGATAGCGAGCTTGACCCCGGGGTTGACCTAGACATTCACCCTTCCTCTAGTTCCCAGGACACGACCCCTGGAGGGGGCACGGGGTCAGAGGTCAAGTAACAGAACCTGGGACACCGGGAAAGGTCGTGGGTTGTTCCCCATGTGGTTGTGGTTGTTGGCTCTGTCCCTGGGTGTTTTTTATAACCACGTCTAATACAGGAGGAGGAGAAGTGTGTACGTGCGTTTTTACGTGACGCTTTTGAGGTCACCTGCTTTGCCGTAGTTTGTGTGAGGGGCAGAACCACACGAGGGTTGACCACGTCACACTTGTTGTGAGGCCGGGCAACCTCACACACTCGGAAATCCGTGACAACCACGGGGGGTTGTGTGGGGTTCGAACCTGCATGCGGGGACAGCCGTGCACACCACGCCAGTTGCTCGGCTGAGGGCGCCAGCCAGATGTGGGGGTTCGATAACCACCAGACGCCAGGAGGAGGAGGGATAATGATGGGCCAGGGTGATGGTGATGATGGGCCAGCTTGATGGAGTGTGGGTTGGTTACGTGGTGTTGGAGTGTGGGTTGGTTACGTGGTGTTGGAGTGTGGGTTGGTTACGTGGTGTTGGAGTGTGGGTTGGTTACGTGGTGTTGGAGTGTGGGTTGGTTACGTGGTGTTGGAGTGTGGGTTGGTTACGTGGTGTTGGAGTGTGGGTTGGTTACGTGGTGTTGGAGTGTGGGTTGGTTACGTGGTGTTGGAGTGTGGGTTGGTTACGTGGTGTTGGAGTGTGGGTTGGTTACGTGGTGTTGGAGTGTGGGTTGGTTACGTGGTGTTGGAGTGTGGGTTGGTTATGAGGGAGTGTGGGTTGCCCGTCAGATGGCAGTCGTGCCCCATGGAAGTCATCTCTTCCCAGAACCTTTAGCAACTTCTCTCCCCAAGTACTTCCCCCGCATGTGTTAGAGAGAGAGAGAGAGAGAGAGAGAGAGAGAGAGAGAGAGAGAGAGAGAGAGAGAGAGAGGGGATTTAAAGGAATAAATGTGTCGTAATTGTCGTTCAGTTTATGGTAAATGTCGACTTTCGCTTTTTCTTCATGGCAAGGGCAAGGGGGGGGGGGGGTGTGGTGTGGTCAGGTCATGAGGTGATGTCACCAGGTAGGCATTCCCCCCCCCCCCCCACACACCCCTGCCCGGCGGGGGGGGGGGGGGGGGGGTCGTCTCCTGCAACACACGTCAAGTTTTCCTGTGTGTTAGTATGATGACGTCATGCGATGTTCTTAAAGCCACGTGAGGAATGAGTGTTGTTATTGTTGTGTTGTGTTGTTCACGTTTTCTGTAGGTTGTGAGGATATAAAGTTGGGGGTGAGGGGGGGGGGGATGTTGGGGTTGTAGGTCCATGTGATTCTCTCTCTCTCTCTCTCTCTCTCTCTCTCTCTCTCTCTCTCTCTCTCTCTCTCTCTCTCTCTCTCTCTCTCTCCCCCCTGAATGTTGTTGCCTCATATTCCTCCTATATTATCGCCTGCACTTCCCCACCGGGATATATATATATATATATATATATATATATATATATATATATATATATATATATATATATATATATATATATATATATATATATCGTGGTCCTGAGATCGTGTAATATGCCAGGTTGTGGTCAACCACGTGACCTCGGGCCTGAGCAGCCATCTTGGACCCTCGGCACGTGGCATGGCTGCCATCTTGTGGTGACCCACTTCACCCCTACTACTTATCTTTAAAGTGATTTGCACGTTTGGGACTTACTTAACTACTACAACCACAACGGGACGTTGTGACTACCGCTGGTTCCTGCCACACATGGCCACCACAGCTGCTGTGGTACACCACAACCACACATGGCCACCACAGCTGCTGTGGTACGATGCATCACAACCACACATGGCCACCACAGCTGCTGTGGTACACCACAACCACACATGGCCACCACAGCTGCTGTGGTACATCACAACCACACATGGCCACCACAGCTGCTGTGGTACACCACAACCACACATGGCCACCACAGCTGCTGTGGTACACCACAACCACACATGGCCACCACAGCTGCTGTGGTACACCACAACCACACATGGCCACCACAGCTGCTGTGGTACGATGCATCACAACCACACATGGCCACCACAGCTGCTGTGGTACACCACAACCACACATGGCCACCACAGCTGCTGTGGTACGATGCCTCACAACCCCCCCCCCCCACAACCATGGCCAGACTCCCACAACCACGGCCTCGCAACCACACCCCACACACAGGCGTGACAGACGGTCCCACAACCAGACTCCCACACACAACCATGCCCCAGCTTCCCCCATATTAGGAGGGCGCCACACTGAGTGGGTCCTGGGGGAAGGATTTGGGCCACGCCCTTGTAGGCCCCCGGGTGGCGGGAACCCTGGTGGGTGAACCCCCCCGCACGCCACCTGACGGGTGACGGACAGACGGGGCAGGGGAAGTGGGGCAGGTGACGGACAGACGGGGCTGGTGAGGGGGAAGTGGGGCAGGTGACGGACAGACGGGGCAGGTGAGGGGGAAGTGGGGCAGGTGACGGACAGACGGGGCAGGTGAGGGGGAGTGGGGCAGGTGAGGGAGGTGGTGACTGTAACACACTGGGGCACGAGCCGCCATGATCCCCCCCCCCATACAACTGTTTTCCCTTCGTCAGCGTCCGTCCTGCAGGAGACAGACCCCCCCCCCCCCCAGGCCCGTCCTCCCCTGGGGTATCTCCGTGTCCTCCTGCCCCGGTGCAGCGTGGGCGAAGACCGGGGACATGAGGAAGGTCGGGGACCCCCGGGGGGCAGGGCGGAGACCATTTTATAATGGGCATGACCGACCAGGGGCGCCCCCCCCTCCGGTGCTGGGTGGTGTAGCGCCGCCTTACTCAAGGGGCGCCACCAGCAGGATATACTGTGGCCGGGGGCGTCGAGAGAGAGAGAGAGAGAGAGAGAGAGAGAGAGAGAGAGAGAGGACTGTTGGATCATTATGGACCAGCCAAGTGAAAGTGTGTGTGTGTGTGTGTGTGTGTGTGTAGAGGGACCCGGTAATATTTGTTGTTGATACAAGAAACAAAAAAACAAATAACTACGTTTGCTGGTGATGGCGACAGCGGGGTACAGATAGACAGATATAGATAAGATAGTTGGATAGACATGATGTAGAGGGCGTCGTGACCTAGTGTGGCTCTGTATCCTGGGTTCCCCACTCTTGGTGTCGCCAGCCCCGCCCCACATGATCGAGGTTCCTTCCCACCTAATTCTCTCTCTCTCTCTCTCTCTTCTATGGGAGGGAAAGGATAGGAGGGGACGCATCCCGCGGGACGGCACACCAGCCGATGGATCGCGACGGTCCGATTTCCGAGAAGTTCCCTGTACGATCAGACGGACGGACGGACACAATGATGCAGTGGGGGAAAGACTCTTTTGAGACAAGACAAAGAAAACGGGGAGCTGAATTACAACCACAAAATTGAAGTTATTAAAATCTGAACTTTAAGAAAAAAATTGTTAGTCAACGGAAATGGTTGTAGAAGTTTTGAGACAAAGAAAACGTGACGTGGACCCAGAGAAAGCTTCGGCCGGAAGACGGACGCGATGCAGAAGAAAAAAAAAAAAAAAAACGGGAAAAGGGACATAATGCGAGGTTGCCCCGTCACTTCCTGCACCACCAGCGGCTCCTGCTGGAGGATGGAGGTTGCTAACGCCCCCCATATATACACACACCACACCAAGACGGGCGGGCCTCGCCACACCTCGCCGTCAGCCATACTGGTAGTCGGCGACCCACACTCCGTCTTCGTCCGGTCGTGACCACTATGACGTATCACTGTGTTACCGGGCGCCGCCCGCCCCGAGGTGGTCAGGCCCCGAGTGGGGAGACGACATCCCCTGGCGAGGCTGTGTTGAGTCCAGGTCTCATAAGAGAACTCTTCTGCGGGAGTCCATCCTGTCCCTGCTACCGAGTGTAGCGCAGCCTCCTAGCTGCAAGGAGCTTTAGTGTGTGTGTGTGTGTGTGTGTGTAAGGGGGGGGTTTGACCCTCATTGGGTCATTAGGGTAATGATAATTATGATTTTCCCTGCTGTTGATTGTAGCGCAACCCTTAAACTCTGAAAAAAAAACGTATCCTGGGTCTATTACAGTCAATTAGAACGACCTGTATTTTGTATTCGTAAACGTCCAGTTCACATCTTTTACAGAAATCTGTCTTGTTCAGGAGTAACCACCAGATTGTAACGTCTTAATGACCCAATTGCTCCTGTATCGGGCGGGCTTCGGCAGTACGAAGGGGTCATATCCTTGTCCCATCTCAGTAAGGGTCAAGTGTAGTTAGTGTATGTGGTCTGAGAATATGACCTTTTAAAACATCTGGAGGAGGCGGCGGTAAGAGATTTGTAGGGTGGTGGGAATTAACTGGACGGCCCTAACGACCCTGGCTGTTGATGGGTCGTCACCCCAACGATCAGAACAACCATTTCAAGTCGTTCCCATATCAGACGATAACACAAGCCGGAGACTTTCACTGACCGTCTTAAATTTGTTTTTCTGTACGATGTTTTCCAATTGGACCAAAACATGTAATTGAGTAAGGTTTGGGTGGATGGTTTTATATATATACCAGGTGGAAACTGGGGAGGAAATTGAATTGGGAAATGTGGAGGTTGTCGTGGTCGAGAGAGAGAGAGTTAATGTGGAGCCTTTCACCAATCGTATCTGCCCATCACTAATGATGGGGCTTACTGCCCATCTGACCATCACTAATGATGATGGGTCTTGCTGCCCATCTGACCATCACTAATGATGATGGGTCTTGCTGCCCATCAGGCCATCAGTAATGATGATGGGCCTTTTTGCCCATCAGAGCAGGTCGGCCACTGATGACACAAGACCCACACCACCACTACTGCACTCTACACCCAACACTACCACACTACATCCAACACTACCACACTCTACACCCAACACTACCACACTACATCCAACACTACCACACTACACCCAACACTACCACATTCTGCCACACCCAACACCCGTCTCCCTCAACACCTTGCCTGGTGGTAACGTTTGACCTGCTGTCGTGTGGTCGTGAGTTTGTGACAGTTGACACACCACAGAGGCCGCCACCCCCACCTGTGGTCCGCTCTGGGAAGGTTAAGGAATATACAAAGCCACACAGGGAGAGAGAGAGAGAGAGGGGCAGGCAGGCACGGACACATCCCTCACTACTACTACACATGTTGAACACCTGGCACACATGTTGCTCAGTAAACTACCCCTTAACATGGGGTAGAAATGGCTCATGTTGACGTTAGGTCGTCATCCAGGTAGCGTGTGTACGACGGTGAGTGCTGGTGGTGGTGGTAGATGACCCTACCCTCCTAGTACCACCACACCGGATGCTACCACACCTGGCCTCCTTGGGGGGGGGGAGACTGCTTCACTACAGCAGGAGGCATTATCGTAGAATATGGCTTGGTGGTAGGATGGCTTCCTGCCCTGTGAGGCAGGTACGTGTGGGGTACACACACACACGTAGGACTCAGCTACAATAAGCCAGTGAGGTGATTATCCAAGACGTCCTCACTTATTTCGACACGAGCTTCCACTCTCACGTCTCGCGAGTCCTGTGTACTCGAGGAAGGATGCCTCGGCCCCCCAATCCTTCACTGGCTCAGGGGTGACGCGGGAGGTTCCTTCCAGCTCTCTCCTAGATTTGTGGAGAGATCCTGTCGCGCGATGTCAGCATATTGACAGTGTGGGTCGCCGGGCACTTAGCAGCTTTCTAAATTATTTCCCATATTGACTTCCTGCCTGCGTGTGTGTGTGTGACGCCGGGAGAATCACACACACACACACACACACACACACACACACACACACACACACACACAGGACACGGGTCATTGATGCCTTAGTTCGCAGTCGTAAAGCAATTCATCGCCTGCGTCAGGGGTTGTAAGAACTAGGGACTCGACCTCGTTGATCATGAGTCTGGGCCCACAGTGTCCTCAGCGTACCAGTGTAGCGGGAGAAGTCCTCTCTACTCGTGGCTGCTACCGCTACTGTTCCTTACGTAACTTGAGAAGAAAAAACGTCAGACGCAAGTCAGTGTTACAGGGGTTTTAAGTTGCAAGTCACTAAATAATGTGTTTCAGCCGGTGTTAGGAGAGAGTGTTGTGGAGGTGGAGGGGGGGACACATGTTTTGCTGTGGTTGCCAGCAGTGTGGTGGGTCATGCATTTAGCTGTGGTGACAGCAAGACTGTCGCATCATCCCACCGCTGTGGTCGCTCGGGATTCGAACCCGCGTCCCTACCTCTCCACAGGAAAGTGCTTGGTGAGCCCCCACTGTCTTTGGGGCTCCCCCGCCACCCGTTCTCTCTCTCCCTCGCCACACCGACCCCGCCCAGCCAATTACGTACTTACACTTATGAAGATCCTTGATCAGCGGGCTAGATCATGGGTATGTGGCCCTCATCATGTAGTGTATCTTGACACCTGGTGTGTGTCTTGTCTCAAGGTCTGGTGTACTGGGAATATCAGAATAATTTGCAGTAAACCTGTTTGCACGCAAGCAAGACACAAAGGCGTATCGCACACACACACACACACACACACACACACACACACACACACACACACACACGCAAAAAAAACTTAGGAGAACAATTGTGTGATCTTGAATTGACTGTATCAGTTTTACGTTGCGATCTGTCACAGGATCATGCAAGCCATCCAGTGCTCGGGGCCACATAAAGATGACTAGCTTCTGTGTGTGTGTGCGGAGCGCAACCACACGAGGATGGACCGTTATGATGGAAGGGGGGGATGGGTAATACAACCCCCCCCCCCTACATGGTACCCAGGGCTACTCCCTTGCTGCTTAGGTAATTGATGTAAACATTAGGTTGAATGTGAAAAACCCTGTCTGTCTTTACCCCTCCACCCGCCCGACCCCACGCTGGGTTGAATGTGAACCACCCCCTCCTCCCCCTCTCTCTCCTCACCCCTCTTCCACCCCACCCCGCTCCTTTGGGGCGTGTGGGGTTGGTCAGGCCGGGTGGAGCAAGGTTTGTCGCTGGAGGGCGTGGGCGTCGGGGAGGCGTGGGCGTCGGGTGGCAAGTACAACAGGTTCCTCCAACCTGGCCTCTCTGCGTCCACACACACACACGAAAGCAGCTGTGATGACGTTTCGAAGAAAATGTCTAAATTCGTAAATCATGAATTAGCCAAGATGTTCCCTTCCTGCCCCTAGTTAAATACTGGCGACAGTTCAGAAGGAAAGCAAGAGTCTTTGGCGCACCGAAGGATACGTGGCCACAGAGGCGGGTAATGCCTCAGGATGTTCCCCCGGACCAAACCTGGCCGTGACGCATTCAGAGTCGACCATGGCATAGGTTCGAACCCGGTCACGGCAGACGGTCCACAGTCAACGCAGCTGTTCGTCCAACCCTTAGGGGTGGGTCGAAGAAAATGGGTACCTGGCTCAGACTAGGGTTTATATATATATATATATATATATATATATCGTTAATGGGATGGCCTTGATTAGGGCCTCAGCTGCCCGTGTCGTCTCGGCTAACGAACGTAAGAGAAATATATTCCCGGGGAGGAGGTGTCCATTGTACTACCCGAGTGTCTCCGCCTGTGTGCATCTGTCACCTTCAACTTCTCCTACCATTCATCTGTCTTGGGGGGGAGGGAGTGTACAGGGGTGTCCGTTTGTCTGAATTGATCCTGCTACACACACACACACACACACACACACACACACACACACACACACACACACACACACACTGGGCGGTGGAATGTTTGCCCCACATAGAGCCTCGTGCCCACGTCACAGTGTCATGCCCAGAACATTTCTCTCTCTCTCTCTCTCGCACACAGCCCTTCACATTCCTCTCCCCTTCCCTCCCTCAGTCCCTCCCTGCCACATCCGGCAGCCCTCCCTCCATGGACGTGTGGAGGGCGTGTGATCCTAACACTGGTTGACTGAGGACATCAATTGTTGTATACGGCCTCTCTGGCTTTGAGGGCGCCGTATGCAGGGCTCGTATGACGACTGAAGTTGCTGGAGTGTTTGGTCTGCAGTCTGGGGCGTACCTGAGAGAGAGAGAGAGAGAGAGAGAGAGAGAGAGAGAGAGAGAGAGAGAGAGAGAGAGAGAGAGAGAGAGAGATCCCCCCCTCTCATGTTGGGTACGGAGGGGGAGGTGACTATGTGGGCCACAATCAAGCTACCCACTTCCTTGTTCCTACGCGGATCTCTCTCTCTCTCTCTCTCTCTCTCTCTCTCTCTCTCTCTCTCTCTCTCTCTCTCTCCCATTGTTTACCTTCGCCTGTATTCGCTTGCCACCAGTGGACACAGTGAAACGCCTTGTACGAGTTTCCCTGTTTCTTCCCTGTGTTTCCGCCCCTCCTCCTCATGATGTGCTGCATGAGTTAGCCAGTGTGTCCTTCTGTTATATAAGGTGCTATATAGGAGTTAGCCAGTGTGTCCTGTTATATAAGGTGCTATATAGGAGTTAGCCAGGGTGTCCTGTTATATAAGGTGCTATATAGGAGTTAGCCAGTGTGTCCTGTTATATAAGGTGCTATATAGGAGTTAGCCAGTGTGTCCTGTTATATAAGGTGCTATATAGGAGTTAGCCAGTGTGTCCTGTTATATAAGGTGCTATATAGGAGTTAGCCAATGTGTCCTTCTGTTATATAAGGTGCTATATAGGAGTTAGCCAGGGTGTCCTTCTGTTATATAAGGTGCTATATAGGAGTTAGCCAGTGTGTCCTGTTATATAAGGTGCTATATAGGAGTTAGCCAGTGTGTCCTTCTGTTATATAAGGTGCTATATAGGAGTTAGCCAGTGTGTCCTGTTATATAAGGTGCTATATAGGAGTTAGCCAGGGTGTCCTGTTATATAAGGTGTTATATAGGAGTTAGCCAATGTGTCCTTCTGTTATATAAGGTGCTATATAGGAGTTAGCCAATGTGTCCTTCTGTTATATAAGGTGCTATATAGGAGTTAGCCAGTGTGTCCTGTTATATAAGGTGCTATATAGGAGTTAGCCAGGGTGTCCTTCTGTTATATAAGGTGCTATATAGGAGTTAGCCAGGGTGTCCTATTATATAAGGTGCTATATAGGAGTTAGCCAGTGTGTCCTTCTGTTATATAAGGTGCTATATAGGAGTTAGCCAGTGTGTCCTGTTATATAAGGTGCTATATAGGAGTTAGCCAGTGTGTCCTTCTGTTATATAAGGTGCTATATAGGAGTTAGCCAGTGTGTCCTTCTGTTATATAAGGTGCTATATAGGAGTTAGCCAGTGTGTCCTTCTGTTATATAAGGTGCTATATAGGAGTTAGCCAGGGTGTCCTTTGTATTATATAGGACACTCCACTCCTGGAGGAGGTGTGGCCCCAGGCACACCCATACCCCCCCCCTCGTCACCGGGGGCCCCCTTGGGCTCGCCATATGGAGACGTGTTGTCACATATTCAGTTTCCCCGTTGACGTATTTGGGGGAAGAAGGTAGCGTGTGTGTGTGTGTGTGTGTGTGTGTGTGTGTGTGTGTGTGTGTGTGTGTGTCTGGGCGTGGTTGGTCCTGCATCCGTACGTGTGGGGAGTTGTGCAAGCCTGGTCGGTAGTGTGGATAGAATTTGTTATATTTCTTTGGTTGTGTCTTTGCGAGTTGTATGTGTGTGTTGTACTGGCCCCTCCAACCAGCTGCTGTGGAGGGTTTCATCCTTGGGAGGAAGGTGTATACGTGTGTGTGTGTGTGTGTGTGTGTGCATGTACGTGTGTATGTGTATACGTGTGCGTGTATGTACGTGTGTATGTGTACGTATGTGTGTGTGTATGTACGTGTGTATGTATGTGTGTATGTGTGTGTGTGTATGTTTGTGTGTGTGTGTGTGTATGTTTGTGTGTGTGTGTGCGTGTGTATGTGTACGTATGTGTGTGTACGTATGTGTGTGTGTATGTACGTGTGTGTGTGTATGTATGTGTATGTATGTGTGTGTGTGTGTGTGTGTGTGTGTGTTCCATGTTGGAAACCTTCAACCCTGGCGTCCTTTTACTAAACTTGGCAACTCTTCAGACCCTCCCAACCCCTTTCTCTCTCCATTTCTCAGTGCCAGAGTGAGCGCCACACGCCAGGTTATTGGAGAGGAAATAATTAGTTTTGCAGTTGGCGACCCTCAGTCGACCCGGTTCACTGGTAACAATGGTCGCCGACGTTAGCTGGTTCCCCGTCTCTCTCGTAACTCGTCCCGGGGAGGGGTTCGAACCCCACCATTCTGAGTACCACTTGAAGAGTCGCTCGTATTCATTGTGCAGGAGGAAAGTGTCGCGAGTCTGTCGTACGCGTCCATGTTGTTTTTGTGCCTGTCTTGGCCTCGGGTTTGGTGTGGTGTGTCTCGCTCTTCTATTTTACCTTCGTTGTGGCGTCCTCGCGTCTCGCTCTTACATTCTGCCTCCCGTTGTGGCGTCCTCGCGTGTCTCGCCCTTACATTCTGCCTTCGTTGTGGCGTCCTCGCGTGTCTCGCCCTTACATTCTGCCTTCGTTGTGGCGTCCTCGCGTGTCTCGCCCTTACATTCTGCCTTCGTTGTGTCGTCGAGGACGGGTAACGGTCCATACGGAACCGGTGTGGTTCGTTATCGTATTAGTGTGTGGGTGATCGCGTTACTATACCGTCACCACTCCAGACCTCCTCCTGGTGTTGCTTCGAGGAAGAAGGGTCTCGATCAGGCGAGGTTCTCGAGTTGTTAACCACAGCGCCAACCTCCCCTCCTCGTGGGGCAGGGGTGGGTGGGTCTCGTCTCGTCTGCTGGCGGTCCTGCCTCACCAACACAGCTTTTTATGATGGAAGGATTAAGAGCAAAGTGGTTTTGTGAAGGGCGCGCACCTGTGTGTGTGTGTGTGTGTGTTCGTCAGGTGTATCATTTACCAGTGACCGACCACCTTCACTCCTCCACCCACGGGCCATCCGCTCCACCAGCAACACTCCACCACCAGCAACACTCCACCACCAGCAACACTCCACCATCACCCACTCCACCAGCAACACACCACCACCCACTACACCAGCAACACTCCACCACCCACATCACCACCACCCACTCCACCAGCAACACTCCACCACCACCCACTCCACCATCAATATTTGACAGACAACATTCGGACTTCAGTATTCTTGTCTTACCGTGACCTCTGACCCCTCTTCCCTCCCTCCCTCAGCAGGGTGACCCCTCACATTCTGGGGGAGTGTGGGAGGTGAAGGACCACTGGTGTGTTCAGGGGGCAAGCGTGGGTTGCCCACACACACACACCCATGTGTGTGTGTGTGGGCAACCCACGCTTAGTCCTTGAGGCGTGAGAGAGCCTTTCTCCACGCTGAGTTGACGGAGCCTTCCACCCCCCCCCCCCTCTGTGTCAGGGGTGCTGTCCCCCCCCCTCTCTCTCTCTCTCTCTCTCTCTCTCTCTCTCTCTCTCTCTCTCTCTCTCTCTCTCTCTCTCACACACACACACACACACACACACAGTCTTGATATCTCGCGGAAGTCCATCAGCCAATTTCCGCCCCCCCTCCCCCTGACCAGTAGAGGGAGGTGGGTAAGGTTGGGGGGTTGGTTACTGACGCGTCGACAGGTCCAGGTGGGTGTTCGCCCTTGCATTATGGACGGTATGTTTGAGGGGAAGCCGGTGCCAGGAGCAAGGGTGCGGACACAGGCAGGCACCCCCCCAGGGAAGAGAGTCCTTGAGTAGACTTGCTTTTTGGGAGTCCTACGGACCCCCCTGGGTGGGGGGGGGAAGGTTGTCTCTCCTGCGGGTAGAGCTGAAGGACTTGTCTGTGTGTGGGGAGTCGTGTGGACGGGCCGTCACCTGGGGGGCGGGGGGGGGGGGCGCCCCTTCACCTTCTGTCACCCGGAAAACCTGGGGGAGGGGTGGTCTGTAACCTGGGGGAGGGAGGGATGGTCTGTAACCTGGGGGAGGGAGGGATAGTGGTCTGTAACCTGGGGAGGGAGGGATAGTGGTCTGTAACCTGGGGAGGGAGGGATAGTGGTCTGTAACCTGGGGAGGGAGGGATAGTGGTCTGTAACCTGGGGAGGGAGGGATAGTGGTCTGTAACCTGGGGGAGGGAGGGATAGTGGTCTGTAACCTGGGGAGGGAGGGATAGTGGTCTGTAACCTGGGGAGGGAGGGATGGTGGTCTGTAACCTGGGGGAGGGAGGGATGGTCTGTAACCTGGAGGAGGGAGGGGTGGTCTGTAACCTGGGGGAGGGAGGGATGGTCTGTAACCTGGGGGAGGGAGGGATAGTGGTCTGTAACCTGGGGGAGGGAGGGATGGTCTGTAACCTGGAGGAGGGAGGGGTGGTCTGTAACCTGGGGGAGGGAGGGATGGTGGTCTGTAACCTGGGGGAGGGAGGGGTGGTGGTCTGTAACCTGGGGGAGGGAGGGGTGGTGGTCTGTAACCTGGGGGAGGGAGGGATGGTGGTCTGTAACCTGGGGGAGGGAGGGATGGTGGTCTGTAACCTGGGGGAGGGAGGGATGGTGGTCTGTAACCTGGAGGACGGAGGGATGGTCTGTAGCCTGGAGGAGGGAGGGATGGTCTGTAGGACTCCCAGAAAGTCCTGCAGGGTCCTCACGGCTCCCCCCCCCCCAATCCCTCCATTCCTTTCTAGGCCTTGTGTGTGTCCTGTAGGACGTGCAAGATGGATGTCTGTAACACACACACACACACACACACACACACACACACACGGCAGGTATCACCATTTGTTCATACAAATTAAGACAGTAAGGCTGTTTAGATAATATAAATCTGATGTATATCACATATTGAGTATTAATGAATGATGTTATGCCTTCCTCCTGTATTATCACATATTGAGCATTGATTGATCTCATGTCTTCCTCCTGTATTATCACATATTGAGCATTGATTGATCTCATGTCTTCCTCCTGTATTATCACATATTGAGCATTGATTGATGTCATGCCTTCCTCCTGTATTATCACATATTGAGCATTGATTGATCTCGTGCCTTCCTCCTGTATTATCACATGTTGAGCATTGATTGATCTCGTGCCTTCCTCCTGTATTATCACATGTTGAGCATTGATTGATCTCGTGTCTTCCTCCTGTATTATCACATATTGAGCATTGATTGATCTCGTGTCTTCCTCCTGTATTATCACATATTGAGCATTGATTGATCTCGTGTCTTCCTCCTGTATTATCACATATTGAGCATTGATTGATCTCGTGCCTTCCTCCTGTATTATCACATATTGAGCATTGATTGATCTCATGCCTTCCTCCTGTATTATCACATATTGAGCATTGATTGATCTCATGCCTTCCTCCTGTATTATCACATGTTGAGCATTGATTGATCTCGTGCCTTCCTCCTGTATTATCACATATTGAGCATTGATTGATCTCATGCCTTCCTCCTGTATTATCACATATTGAGCATTGATCTCGTGCCTTCCTCCTGTATTATCACATTAAGCATTGATTGATCTCATGCCTTCCTCCTGTATTATCACATATTGAGCATTGATTGATCTCATGCCTTCCTCC